>NC_037668.1:82432194-82559297 GCF_003255815.1 Theropithecus gelada
TTTTTTTTTTTTTTTTTTTTTTTTTTGAGACGGAGTCTTGCTCTGTCGCCCAGGCTGGAGTGCAGTGGCCGGATCTCAGCTCACTGCAAGCTCCACCTCCTGGGTTTACGCCATTCTCCTGCCTCAGCCTCCCGAGTAGCTGGGACTACAGGCGCCCGCCACCCCGCCCAGCTAAGTTTTTGTATTTTTTAGTAGAGACGGGGTTTCACCGTGTCAGCCAGGATGGTCTCGATCTCCTGACCTCGTGATCCGCCCGTCTCGGCCTCCCAAAGTGCTGGGATTACAGGCTTGAGCCACCGCGCCCGGCCTTTTTTAAATTTTTTTTTTTTTTTTTTTTTTGAGACTGAGTCTGGCTCTGTCGCCCAGGCTGGAGTGCGGTGGCCGGATCTCAGCTCACTGCAAGCTCCGCCTCCCGGGTTCACGCCATTCTCCTGCCTCAGCCTCCCGAGTAGCTGGGACCACAGGCGCCCGCCACTTCGCCCGGCTAGTTTTTGTATTTTTTAGTAGAGACGGGGTTTCACCGTGTTAGCCAGGATGGTCTCGATCTCCTGACCTCGTGATCCGCCCGTCTCGGCCTCCCAAAGTGCTGGGATTACAGGCTTGAGCCACCGCGCCCGGCTTAAATTTTTTTAAGACGGAGTTTCACTCTTGTTTCTCAGGCTGGAGTGCAATGGCGTGATTCTCGGCTCACTGCAACCTCCGCCTCCCGGGTTCAAGCGATTCTCCTGCCTCAGCCTCCTGAGTAGCTGGGATTACAGGTGAGCACCACCATGCCCGGTAGTTTTTTGTATGTTTAGTAGAGACGGGGTTTCATCATGTTGGCCAGGCTGGTCTTGAATTTCTGACCTCAGGTGACCACCCGACTCGGCCTCCCAAAGTGCTGGGATTACAGGCACGAGCCACCACGCCTGGTCGGTGCTCTTTCTTGTGTTTTTAGTTTTTTTTTTTTTTTGAAACGAGTTTGGCTCTGTCGCCCAGGCTGGAGTGCAGTGGTACGATCTTGGCTCACTGCAGCCTCCACCTCCTGGGTTCAAGCAATTCTCCTGTCTCAGCCTCCCAAGTAGCTGGGACTACAGGCGCATGCCACCACACCCGGCTAATTTTTATATTTTTAGTAGAGATGGGTTTCACCATATTGGTCAGACTGGTCTTGAACTCCTGACCTCAGGTGATCCACCCGCCTCGGCCTCCCAAAGTGCTGGGATTACAGGTGTGAGCCACTGTACCTGGCCTGTGTTTTCTAGTCTTTATTGCTGTGTTTTCTTTAGCATGTGCCTGACACCTAGAAGGTGCTCAGCAAGGGGTAGCTGTCACTGCTCTTCTCATTGGAGAACATACTGACTGTCCCACTGACCCCATCCCCCAAGAAGGACAGTAGGATGACTATGGGCCTCTTGGGATTCATACCCCATTACACAGTGCCAAAGTCCACTCACCCTTCCTAGGAACTGTCACTCTATGGTATAGGGCAGAGTGGTTGAGTGCCTTGCCCAAGCACCCAGGATATAAATGGGAGAGCAAGATTGAAACACTGTCTGCTCAACTGACGCCCAAACCAGTGCTACCCCCACTCCTCACTGGAGGCCACTGAGGGAGACTCCTGGCCGTTAGCAAGCCCTTAGGACAAAAGTGACTTCTGTCAGCTTCTTCCTTGCAGAGGGCTAACCAGTCTTGGCCCCTGGATGAATATGGACTTTTGTGGAACCTTTTCAGGAAGGGCTAAGATTGGAGTCGGATGGGCTTGCAGGGACCTGCCCGGGACCCCACTGTGTACCCACATCTGTTCTTTGGTTTTTGTTCTTCACTGAACTTCCCTGACTCCTTTCCCACAAGAGAACTGAGTCACCCAAAAGCATTAATGAGCAAGTGGGATGAACTGAACATTAAAGCAAAGATGGACAAGGCCATTTCTGTTCATGCCCTACAGCAAAGAACCTAAAGATAGCCACCTTTGTTTTTTTGTTCTCCCATTCCCCTGCTCAGCTGCCTGTCCTGGGGTGGCTCCCCTGACCTCACACACCACTCCCTGCCTTGCTGGGCTCTTTCTCTCCCGCCTCCCTCACCAGCCTTTGGTCTCTCCTTGTGGCTTCCCTCTGCATGGCTGGTGCCTTTAAGCATTTAATCCTCTCTTGGCCACCTCCTCCAGGAGGCCTTCCCTGACCGCCTGATCCAGAGAAGCTTCCAGCCAGCCCCCATCACATTACCAGCATCTGTTGTCTTTGTGGCATCGTCTGAAGGTTCCTTATTTATTGCCTGTTCCCCTCTAGGATTGAAACTTTGCTGCCTGGTATCCAGAACGTGCCCTGAAACACAGTAGGGGGAATATTCCACTTTCAAGCTCTTCCTTCTCAACTTCACCTGTGCCTCAGCTCCTGGCTTCAGACTTGCATGCCTCAGTTTCCCCCAGGACTCCAGTTAACAGGGATTTTGTGTTAATAGCGTCGTTTTCTGACTTTTGCTAACACTTGGGTGTTTGCTAGTTAACAGGCACTAAGTACTTCCCATCTACTAACTCAAGTGAATCCTTTCCACAGCCCCGTGAGGTGGGTACAATTATCATCATCCCCACTTTACAGATGAGGAAACCAACAGCAGAAATAACCAGCCCAGTCTCCAAGCACAGTCAGTAAGTGGCAGGGGTGTGGCTGAAACTGAGATGGCTGGATCTCAGGAGCTCCCACTCCAGACTACTGTCAGAAGCAGCACGGTGCTCCTGTCTGCCTCTCAGAAGGCAGCCTCCCTACTTTGTGGAATGTGGACAAGCCCTTGGAACTTGTTCTCCCACGTCCCCACCACACTCCAAATGGCTTTTCAAAGTATTTCTTCCAGATGCATATGGTGTTTCTTCCAAACTAGACATGTTTGGGAGAACAAAATTTCCTCCATTTTGTTACACATTTCACAGAAAGCAGCTTAACTGGCCAGGCATGGTGGCTCACCTCTGTAGTCCCAGCGACTCAGGTGGCTGAGGCTTGCTTGAGCCCAGGAATTCCAGGCTGCAGGGAGCTATGACCATGCCACTGCACTCCAGCCTGTGTGACAGCAAAACCTTGTCTAAGAAAGAAAAGGAAAGAAAAGAAAGGAAGGAAGGAAGAATGTGCCAGAGGCATGTGAACCAGAGCAACTCTGTCTTGAACAGGAGCTGGGTAAAATGAGGCTGAAACTTACTGGGCTGCATTCCCAGACGGTTAAGGCATTGTAAGTCACAGGATGAAATAGGAGGTCAGCAGAAAATACAGGTCATAAAGACCTTGCTGATAAAACAGATTGCAGTAAAGGAGCCGACCAAAACTCACCAAAACCAAAATGGCCACGAGAGTGACCTCTGGTCATCTTCACCGCTACACTCCCACCAGTGCCATGACAGTTTACAAATGCCATGGCAACGTCAGGAATTTACCCTATATGGTCTAAAAGGGGAGACTTGAATAATCCTCCCCCCCTCATTTAGCATATCATCAAGATATAACCATAAAAATGGTCAACTAGCAGCCCTCTGGGCTGCTCTGTCTATGGAATAATCTTTTTTTTTGAGACGGAATTTCACTCTTGTTGCCCAGGCTGGAGTGCAATGGTGTGATCTTGGCTCACCACAACCTCCGCCCCCCAGGTTCAAGCGATTCTCCTGCCTCAGCTTCCCAAGTAGCTGAGATTGCAGGCATGTGCCACCACGCCCAGCTAATTTTGTATTTTTAGTAGAGACAGGGTTTCTCCCTGTTGGTCAGGCTGGTCTTGAACTCTCAACCTCAGGTGATCCGCCAGCCTCGGCCTCCCCAAGTGCTGGGATTACAGGCGTGAGCCACTGCACCTGGCTGCCATTCTTTTATTCCTTTACTTTCTTAATAAACTTGCTTTCACTTTGCACTGAGGACTCGCCCTGAATAATTTCTTGTAAGAACCCTCTGTTGGGGTCTGGATGGGGGCGCCTTTCCTGTAACAAAGGAAGTCAGGAAGGAGGGAGGGAGAAGGAAGGGAGAAGGAAGGGAAGGAAGAAAGGAAGAAAGAAAGGAAAGAAAGGAAGGAAAGAAAAGAAAGGAAGGAAGGAAGGAAGGAAGAAAGAAAGAAAGGCTAGGTGCTGTGGCTCATGCCTGCAATCCCAGCACTTTGGGAGGCTGAGGTGGGCTGATCACTTGAGACCAGGAGTTTGAGCCCAGCCTGACCAACATGACTCTACTAAAACCCCATCCCTACTAAAAATACAAAAATTAACCAGGCATGGAGGGCACAGGGCTTGTAATCCCAGTTACTTGGGAGACTGAGGCATGAGAATCACTTGAACCTCAGAGGTGAAGGTTGCAGTGAGCCGAGATCACACCACTGCACTCCAGCCTGGGTAACAGAGCTAGATTCTGTTAAAAAAAAATAAAATAAAATAAAAAAAAAGAGGCCGGCCGCTGTGGCTCACACCTGTAATCCCAGCACTTTGGGAGGCCGAGGCGGGTGGATCACGAGGTCAAGAGATCGACACCATTCTGGCTAACATGGCGAAACTCCGTCTCTACTAAAAATACAAAAATTAGCTCGGCATGGTAGTGTGCGTCTGTAATCCCAGCTACTCGGGAGGCTGAGACAGGAGAATCGCTCAAACCTGGGAGGCAGAGGTTGCAGTGAGCCGAGATTGCGCCACTGCACTCCAGCCTGGCTACAGAGCAAAATTCCGTCTCAAAAAAAAAAAAAAAGAAAGCCAAACTGGGTGTGGTGGCTCACACCTGTAATCCCAGCACTTTGGGAGGCTGAGGTGGGCAGATTACGAGGTAAAGAGTTTGAGACCGGCCTGGCCAACGTGGTGAAACCCCCGTCTCTACTAAGAATACAAAAATTAGCCAAGTGTGGTGGCAGGTGCCTGTAATCCCAGCTACATGGGAGGATGAGGCAGGAGAATTGCTTGAACCTGGGAGGTGGAGGTTGCAGTGAGCTGAGATTGCGCCACTGTACTCCAGCCTGGGTGACAGAGCAAGACTCCATCTTGAGGAAAAAAAAAAAGAAAGAAAGCTGGGCACAGTGGCTCATGCTTGTAATTCTAGCACTTTGGGAGGCAGAGGCTGGTGGATCGTTTGAGACCAGCCTGGTCAACATGGTGAAACCTCATCTCTACTACAAATACAAAAAATTAGCTGAGTGTGGTGGCAGGCACCTGTAGTCCCAGCTACTTTGGGAGGCTGAGGCAGGAGAACCGCTTGAACCTGGGAGGCCGAGGGTGCAGTGAGCTGAGATCAAGCCACTGCACTCCAGCCTGGGTGACAAGAGAGAAACTCCATCTAAAAAAAGAAAAAAAATTTTTGCCAGCTGTGGTGGCACACACCTGTAGTCCCAGCTACTTAGGAGGCTGAGGCAGGAGAATTGCTTGAACCTGGAAGGCAGAGGTTGCAGTGAGCCGAGATCATGCCACTGTACTCCAGCCTGGGTGACAGAGCAAGACTCTGTCTTGGGGAGGCGGGAAAAAAAAGAAAGAAAGAAAACTGGGCACTGTGGCTCACGCCTGTAATCCCAGCACTTTGGGAGGCCGAGGTGGGCAGATCACCTGAGGTCAGGAAGTTCGAGACCAGCCTGGTCAACATGGCAAAACCCCATCTCTACTAAAAATACAAAAAATTAGCTGAGCATGGTGGCAGGCACCTATAGTCCCAGCTACTTTGGGAGGCTGAGGCAGGAGAATCGCTTGAACCCAGGAGGCGGAGGGTGCAGTGAGCTGAGATCATGCCACTGGACTCCAGCCTGGGTGACGAGAGAAACTCCATCTCAAAAAAAAAAAAAAAAAAAAGAAAGAAAGAAAATTTTGCTGGTCGTGGTGGCACATGCCTGTAGTCCCAGCTATTCAGGAGTCTGAGCAGGATAATCACTTGAACCTGTGAGGCAGAGATTGCAGGGAGCCAAGATTGCGCTACTACCCTCTAGCCTGGGTGACAGAGTGAGACTCTGTGAAAGAAAGAAAGAGAGAGAGAGAGAGAGAAAGATAGAGAGAGAGAGAGAGAGAGAGAAATAAAAGAAAAAAGAGGCCGGGCGCGGTGGCTCAAGCCTGTAATCCCAGCACTTTGGGAGGCCGAGGCGGGTGGATCACGAGGTCAGGAGATCGAGACCATCCTGGCTAACATGGTGAAACCCTGTCTCTACTAAAAATACAAAAAACTAGCCGGGCGTGGTGGCGGGCGCCTGTAGTCCCAGCTACTCGGAGGCTGAGGCGGGAGAATGGCGTGAACCCGGGAGGTGGAGCTTGCAGTGAGCCGAGATCGCGCCACTGCACTCCAGCCTGGGCGACAGAGCGGGACTCCGTCTCAAAAAAAAAAAAAAAAAAAAAAAAAAAAAAAAAGAAAAGAAAAGAACAGAACTATGTTTAAAGGAGACAAGAGCTTCCCAGATCCAGGGGAACCAGGTCTGGAGAAGGCATGGAGTAGGCTGGCAGAGCCACCTGAATGCCTTTTGTTTCTTGGTGCCCCTATTTCTTTTCTTTTCTTTTTGTTTTTTTGAGACAGAGTCTCTCACTCTGTTGCCCAGACTAGAGTGCAGTGGCACAATTTCGGCTCACTGCAACCTCTGCCTCCTGGGTTCAAGCGATTTTCCTGCTTCAGCCTCCCGAGTAGCTGGGACTACAGGCGCCTGCCACCTCACGCCCAGCTAATTTTTGTATTTTTAGTAGAGACAGGGTTTCACCATATTGGCCAGGCTGATCTCGAACTCCTGACCTCACGATCCGGCCGCCTCGGTCTCCCAAAGCGCTGGAATTACAGGCATGAGCCACTGAGGCCGGCTGGTGCCCCTCTTTCTTTTCCTTCTTCATGCTCGTCCCTTTTATTTGCCTCTCTGCAGCCCAGTTTCCTCTGTATTTTCTGGGCTCCAAGGGGACCATAACCTCCCCTGCAGCATTTACACATTGCACATCTTGGAAGCTTTATTCCCAGGGTAAGAGAGAGAGTCCGATTGGCAGAGCGTGGACCACGGTCCATCTGAATCCCCTGTGATGAGGGAGGGTGTGTGGGGTACACACAGGAGAGCAGTGGTAGTGAGCTGAGCAGGTAGCTCTGCAGGCACCCACCATGGGCATGAAGAACCTGGGCACCAAACTAAGGAATTGATTTTTGAGGTGAGGCGAGTTTTAAGCCAAGGAGTAGCAGAATTCAGCTTGCAGTTTTGCTAGTTTTGGTGGCTCAGTTAGGGTGGAGGAGGGCTGGAGGGGCCAGCGAGGACACAGCAAGAAAGCTGCGCCTCCTGTGTAATGTGGTGTTTGGGGGCACAGAGTCCCCTGAGGAGGAAGCAGTGGCCACCCTGCCTCCCCTCTGGGCCATTTTTGCTCCCCCCACCCAGGCCTGCTCTGACTCATTCATCCACTCATTCTGAGAACTTGCTTCGCACCAGGCCCTGTGCTGGGGCTGAAGCCCTGCCCAGGAGCTCAGTGCCATGGGGGAGACAGGACAGGGACACAAACTTCAAGCACGTTAGGAGGTTGGTGTGCGAGAAAGGAGGGTCAGAGGAAGCGCCACAGGAGACCAAGGGGGCCAAAGTCAGTCGGGGGTGGTGGGAGCAAGGGTCTGGGCCATATCCCGCAGAGTTTTGATGCAGGCCTGGAAGAACAGGTGGAAGTTGAAAGCATGGAGCTGGGATGAAAGGCTTTCCAGGTGGAGGAATGGCACAGGCCAAGGAACAGAGCTGGGAACATTTGAGGCGTGGCTGGGGATGCAGGCAGTTCTATTGCAGGGTGTGTGGAGTGGAGTGATGGAGACGAGACTGGAGGAAGGTAGGGAGCTTCTTCTGTGGAAGTTCATAGGCACAATCATAGTGGCTATTCATAGGCACAATCATAGTGCACTATAGTCTTGAAGTTCAGAATTCTCCCACCTCAGTCTCCTGAGTCACTGGGACCACAGGTGTGCACCACCACGTCTGGCCTATGCTGTGGCAGTGGGGAGCCACTGGCTATGAGCAGAAAGGGATGTGGTCGGTGTTTCCCTTCAGGACGCTGATGGCATGGGTTCTATACATTAAACCAGGGGGAGAACCCTCGGGCCTTCAGAGTGCCAGGGTCTTGGGGAGATGCCCACAGAAATGCCCATTGCTGTGTCCCAGGGCATTTGGCAGCACGACTGGGTGGTTGATGAGGCCAGGAGTAGTATGTGCAGGTACAGGGTAGCCGTGGCAGCCGTCACATGGCGGAGGACCTGCAGAAGCTGCTGATGGCTGGAAGGTAATTAACAATTGTAATCACTCCTGTCATGACATCATTAAACTCCAATTGTGCTGGCTGGGTGGCTGATAGATGGGCCTGGGAGTCACAGCTGGGGGCGGGGGACAGTCAGCATCATTTGTCAGCAGGCAGAAGACCAGCAGTGGGGGCCAGGTCTCTCTATATGGGGGCGCTGGTGGGCCCTGAGGTGCACCCTCTACAGGCCCAGACTCCATAGTGTCTGATAGTAAGTCTGGGCTGGACGATTTTGAGAAATCATGTAGTAGAGGTGTCCTGGGTGGGGGTGCTGAGGGAGGGCAGAGGTCGTGGGGTGCCAGGCATATCCCCTTGCTTCAGACCTCTCAGAATTCTTTTTACTTTTTTTTTTGAGACAGGGTCTCACTCTGTTGCCCAAACTGGAGTACAGTGGCGTGACCTTGGCTCACTGTAACCTCCGCCTCCCAGACTCAAGCGATTCTCCTGCCTCAGCCTCCCAAGTAGCTGGGATTACAGGTGCACACCACTACCGCCTGGCTAATTTTTTTTTTTTTTTTTTTTTTTGAGACAGAGTCTCACTCTGTCACCTAGGCTGGGGTGCAATGTTACGCGATCTCGGCTCACTGCAACCTCTGCCTCCCAGGTTCAAACGATTCTCCTGCCTCAGCCTCCCAAGTAGCTGGAATTACAGGCACCCAATGCTACACTCAGCTAATTTTTTTTTTTTTTTTTTTTTTTGAGATGGAGTCTCACTCTGTCACCCAGGCTGGAGTGCAGTGGCCCGATCTCAGCTCACTGCAAGCTCCGCCTCCCAGGTTCATGCCATTCTCCTGCCTTGGCCTTCCAAGTAGGACTACAGATGCCTGCCAACATACTAATTTTTTGTATTTTTAGTAGAGACAAGGTTTCACCATGTTAGCCAGGATGGTCTCGATCTCCTGACCTCATGATCGGCCCACCTTGGCCTCCCAAAGTGCTGGGATTACAGGTGTAAGCCACCGCGCCCGGCTACACTCAGCTAATTTTTTAGTTGAGACAGCGTTTCACCATGTTGGTCAGGCTGGTCTTGAACTCCTGACCTCAGGTGATTCACCTGCCTCAGCCTCCCAAAGTGCTGGGATTACAGAGGTGAGCCACCACGCCTGGTCCACACCTATTTTTTCTTTCTCTCTATTTCTCTTTGGGAAGGGAGACAGAGTCTTGCTCTGTTGCCCAGGCTGGAGTACAGTAGCATGATCTCACTTCACTGCAACCTCTGCCTTCTGGATTCAAGCAATTCTTATGCCTTATCCTCCTGAGTAGCTGGGCCTGCAGGTGCGCACCACCATGCCTGGCTAATTTTTGTATTTTTGGTAGAGATGGAGTTTCACCTTGTTGGCCAGGCTGGTCTCAAACTCCTGACCTCAAGTGATCCACCCGCACTGTAACCCCAAAGTGCTGGGATTACAGGCGTGAGCCACTGCACCCACCCTCCTCTTTTCTCTTTCTAAATGGAAATGTCATCCCTGTTGATTTTACATAATTATTGAGAAAGAACTCCAGACAATATGAAGGAAGCATAAGTCCTCTATGATCCCATTCCCTAGCTATAACCATTGTTAAAAGTTTTGTTAATGTCCCAATTCCAAGGGTTCCTGGAACTACCATCCAGATTCATGCCAAGATCCTTACTGTTCTGTGGGGCTATCTCAGTAACCTCGCAAGAAATCTGCCTGTTTGGTTAAAAATAGGTTGATGCTTTTCCTTCCAGGTGTGGTCAAACTCAAGAAATAGGAGACTTTCCCTCCAGCTGCAATCTACCCACTTCCACCCTATCCACACGAGGCTGGTTGCATAGGTCAAAGCCTGCTATTTTCATTCCAGATAAGCTCAGGAACAAGCTGTAATGTCCCAGCTTCTGCTGGTTCTTGGTGTTGCCAAAAGTGGAAGCTGGACAAGAAGGCTCTGTTTCACCAGGTTCCTGGCTTGATTGCTTGGGTGGTGGGGAGGAAGGAGAAAGATCTAAATTGCATAAAGAAGCAGCAGGAAGGCTGAGTGCAGTGGTTCATGCCTGTAATCTCAGCCCTTTGGGAGACCAAGGTGGGCAGATCATGATGTCAGGAGATCGAGACCATCCTGGCTAACATGGTGAAACCTCGTCTTTACTAAAAAATATAAAAATTAGCTGGGCATGGTGGCATGCACCTGTAGTCCCAGCTACTTTGGAGGCTGAGGCAGGAGAATTGCTTGAACCTGGGAGGCAGAGGTTGCAATGAGCCGAGATTGCACCACTGCACTCCAGCCTGGCAACAGAGCGAGACTCCGTCTCAAAAAAAAAAAAAAAAAAAAACAAAAAAAAACCCAAAAACCCAGCAGGAATTGGGGATCTGTACCCAGCTGGGCAGAGGGTAGAAAGAAAAAAGGCATAGGTATGTAAGTGTGTGTTGCAGGGGTGTCTCCTCCTGCCTCTATTTCCCCTTCTCGGCCCATAGTTGAAGGTATGTTGGAATGAACATTCTCAGTCTCTCTCTCCACTACTCCTGTTTATTCCACATTTCATAGATAAAAATCACAGGGAGGTAGGTGATCTTGGGGTAGAATCACTGCTTTAAAATGTGGTGTATTTGGGCCAGCTGTGGTGGTTCACGCCTGTAATCCCAGCATTTGGGAGGCTGAGGCTGGTGGATCACAAGGTCAGGAGTTTGAGACCAGCCTGACCAACATGGTGAAACCCATCTCTACTAAAAATACAAAAATTAGCCAGGCGTGGTGGTGGGCGCCTGTAATACTAGCTACTCAGGAGGCTGAGGCAGGAGAATCGCTTGAACCCGGGACGTGGAGGTTGCAGTGAGCCGAGATCATGCCACTGCACTCCAGCCTGGGTGACAGAGCGAGACTCTATCTCAAAATAAATAAATAAATACATACAATAAAATAAAATGTGGTGTATTTGGAGCCAGGCGCAGTGACTACGACTGCAAACCCAGCACTTTGGGAGGCTGAGGCGGGCGAATCATTTGAGGTCAGGAGTTTGAGACCAGCCAGGCAACATGGCGAAACCCTGTCTCTCCAAAAAATACAAAAATTAGCCGGGCATGGTGGCGTGCACCTGTAATCCCAGCTACTGAGGTGGGAGGACCACTGGAGTCTGGGAGATCAAGGCTGCAGTGAGCCAAGATTGTTCCACGCACTCCAGCCTGGGTGAGAGTGAGACCCCACCTCAAAAAAAAAAAAAAAAAAGAAAAAGAAAAAAGCCAGGCGCGGTGGCTTACAACTGTAATCCCAGCACTTTGGGAGGCCGAGGCCGGCGGATCATGAGGTCAGGAGATCGAGACCATCCTGGCTAACACGGTGAAACCCTGTCTCTACTAAAAATACAAAAAGTTAGCCTGGGCCGGGCGCGGTGGCTCAAGCCTGTAATCCCAGCACTTTGGGAGGCCGAGACGGGCGGATCACGAGGTCAGGAGATCAAGACCATCCTGGCTAACACGGTGAAACCCCGTCTCTACTAAAAATACAAAAAACTAGCCGGGCGAAGTGGCGGGCGCCTGTAGTCCCAGCTACTCGGGAGGCTGAGGCAGGAGAATGGCGTAAACCCGGGAGGCGGAGCTTGCAGTGAGCTGAGATCCGGCCACTGCACTCCAGCCTGGGCGACAAAGCGAGACTCCGTCTCAAAAAAAAAAAAAAAAAAAAAAAAAAGTTAGCCTGGCATGGTGGCAGGCGCCTGTAGTCCCAGCTACTTGGGAGGCTGAGGCAGGAGAATGGCGTGAACCCAGGAGGCGGAGCTTGCAGTGAGCCGAGGTGGCGCCACTGCACTCCAACCTGGTGGACAGAGCGAGACTCTGTCTCAAAAAAAAAAAAAAACCAAAAACCCCAAACCAACCAACAAACAGAAACAAATAAAACAAAATGTGGTGTATTTGGAGAGAGGGGGTGTCTGGTTATTTTGTGCTTTGTATCAAGTTAGCCCAAAACTTAGTGGCATAAAACAATCAAGCATTGTTCTCGCAGATTATGTGGAACTGCGAGCTGGGCAGTTCTTACTTGGAGTCTCTCCCTTTGATTTATAGGCCTTCAGGTGAAGTGCAGGCAGCCTCTAGACGGCAGATTCTGTCCTTTTTTTTTTGACGGTTGTTGGGGTCAGAGGACTGTTGTCCTGCAGTCTGTGCCAGTAGCTGGGGATAGGTAGAAGGCCCCCATTGACCAACATAGCCTGATTAATAATACAGCCGATTGTTCCCTGCAACCTTCCCAGGGCTCCAGAGGCCCATGGGCAGCAGGTAGGTGATGGGGCTTCCCTACGGACAACATGGGTGAGGAGGGAAGGGTTAGCAGAGTCCTGTGAGCTTGTGAGAGGAACATGGCCTGAGAGAGGGACACTGTGAGGGGATGGCTGATTAATGTTCCTGACAGTGACATCTGACAAGGGCTTTGGAGACATTTCCTGCTGCAGACCCGTGTGCTTCTACTGCCCTGAATTCTCAGAATACATGACTACACACAGTAGTCTTGAGGACTTAAATTACGCTTCCTGTGGTAGCCAGCCTCCAGGATGGCCCCAGTGACCCACACGTCCTTGTGTAGTTCTGTCCAACACTGAATCAGGGCTGGCCCTGTGGGACCAATAGCATAAGATGAAAGTGAAGATGTAACCCCCAAGGCTGGGTCATAAAAGGCATTGTAGCTTCTTCTTTGGATCCTTGGGTCTCTCGCTCTGGGGGAAACCAGCTACCATGCTATGAGAACACTCAAGTGACCTTGTGGAGAAGCCCCCAGGGAGAGTAGCGGAGGCCCTTGGCCAGCAGCTGGCACCTGCCCGCCAGCCATGTGAATGGGTCACCTTAGAAGTACATCTTCAGGTCTGGTCAAGCCTTCAGATAACCGCAGACCTGGCTGACATCTGCCTGCAGCCGCATGAGAGGCCCCAAATGAGAAGTGCCCAGCTTCCTGAAGTCCTGACCCACAAAAATTTGTAAGCATAATAAACAATTGTGTTATATCACTCAAATTTGATATTATTTGTTGCACAGCATGTGATAACTGCATACCCCCTTAGTTCAGGCTGCTATAACAAAATAGAGTAGGGTAATATATAAACAATAGAAATTTATTGCTCAAAGTTCTGGAGGCTGGGAAGTCCAAGATCAAGGGACCAGCTGATTTAGCATCTGGTGAAGGCTCTCGGCTTTTTTTTTTTTTTTTTTTTCCAGATAGAGTCTTGCTCCGTCGGCTGGAGTGCAGCGGTGTGATCTTGGCTCACTGCAACCTCTGCCTCCTGGGTTCAAGCGAGTCTCCTGCCTCAGCCTCCTGAATAGCTGGGATGACAGGCACATGCCACCATGCCCAGCTAATTTTTGTATTTTTAGTAAAGACAGGGTTTCACCATGTTGGCCAGGATGGTCTCGATCTCCTGACTTCGTGATCTGCCTGCCTTGGACTCCCAAAGGGCTGGGATTACAGGCATGAGTCACCATGCCTGGCCCAGCTCTCTGCTTTAAAGACGGTGTCTTCCTGCTATATCCTTACATGGTCGAAGGGGCAAGCTAACTGTCTGGGGCCTCTTTTTTTTTTGAGACGGAGTCTCACTCTGTCACCCAGGCTGGAGTGCAGTGGTGCAATCTTGGCTCACTGCAACCTCTGCCTCCCAGGTTCAAGCAGTTCTCCTGCCTCAGCCTCCTGAGTAGCTGGGATTACAGGCGCCTGCCACCACATCCAGCTAATTTTTATATTTTTAGTAGAGACGGGGTTTCACCATGTTGGTCAGGCTGGTCTCAAACCCCTGACCTCGTGATCTACCCACCTCGGCCTCCCAAAGTGCTGGGATTACAGGCATGAGCCACTGCGCCTGGCCAGGGGCCTCTTTTATAAGGGCACTAATCCCATTTATGAGGGTAGAGCCCTCATGACCTAATCACCTCTTAAATCCTCCACCTCTTAATGTTATCACACAATATTAAGGATTCTGTTTTAACATACGAATTTTGGGAGGGGACAAACATTCAAACCACAGCACCCCTATTTCCAAATACCCCAGAGGAAGATTACCCTTGAGAGGGAGAGGGAGGGGAGGCAGATGAAGGGGACAGAAGGATAGAGTTCCCATATCCCCCATGATGCTGGGGGAGAAATCCAATACTCAATCAGCCTGGACCCCTTTGACACGGTCCTCTCCAATGTTGGGTTCATGCAAGAGGGTTCTGTAAAGTTTCTTAGGATGAGAGAGGGGTGAGAATTCCTGCAGCACAATTAGGCCAAAGTTACATTATCAGAGAAAATATGTAGACACAGTGAGGGTTTTCAGCAGGAAACTAGTTTTTGAGGTGTGGGATGTGTCTGATTTTTTTTTTTTTTTTTTTTTTTGAGATGGAGTCTCGCTCTGTCGCCCAGGCTGGAGTGCAGTGGCCAGATCTCAGCTCACTGCAAACTCCGCCTCCCAGGTTTACGCCATTCTCCTGCCTCAGCCTCCCAAGTAGCTGGGACTACAGGCGCCCGCCACTGCGCCTGGCTAGTTTTTTGTATTTTTTAGTAGAGACGGGGTTTCACCATGTTAACCAGGATGATCTCGATCTCCTGACCTCATGATCTGCCCGTCTCGGCCTCCCAAAGTGCAGGGATTACAGGCTTGAGCCACTGCGCCCGGCCAAGGGATGTGTCTGATTTTTTAGATGCATGCAGAGAGAGCCAACTGCAACCCATACACCATGGCCTCCTCCATTACCACCCACAGGACCCAAAGCTTCTGCCTCCCCTCAGTAGACAACCTGGCAGAGAAGAAAATGCCTTTGACTCAGAAGATGACAGGGACTGTGAATTCACAAGATTTAACAGGCGATCTGGGACATTTGGGACTTAATGGGAGCAAAGGAGAGGAAGGGAAGAGTCCTGGAGTGCAGGAGTGGGGAGGGGTAAAAACAAAAGAGACAGGGAAGAAAGGCATTTGAAAAAAGGGTTCTACTAGAAACATACTTGAAAATCATCTATCGGCCGGGCGCGGTGGCTCAAGCCTGTAATCCCAGCACTTTGGGAGGCCGAGACGGGTGGATCACGAGGTCAGGAGATCGAGACCATCCTGGTGAACACGGTGAAACCCCGTCTCTACTAAAAAATACAAAAAACTAGCCGGGCGAGGTGGCGGGCGCCTGTGGTCCCAGCTACTCGGGAGGCTGAGGCAGGAGAATGGCGTAAGCCCGGGAGGCGGAGCTTGCAGTGAGCCGAGATCGCGCCACTGCACTCCAGCCTGGGCGACAGAGCAAGACTCCGTCTCAAAAAAAAAAAAAAAAAAAAAAAAAAAAAAAAAAAAAAAAAAAAAAAAGAAAATCATCTATCTAGATGAATCCCTTCAGGCTTCCCCTACCCTCATTTTGTAGAAGAATGGGGGGTGCCTTAAGTTGTGTTTTCCCATAAACAGATCCCACTACAAGGATTAGAATGCAAGCTTGTTTGGGACAGAGAGGGGCAAGTAAGACGAAGGGAAGACAGTGATGAAGGGTGTGTGATCAGGCTCATTACCATATTGGGGCTCTGGGTAAAACAGACCCCATCTTGTAATCCCACCCAAGAGGCAAAGAAGCTGGGGTATATATCCTCCAACTGCCACTGGTCATTGCTGAGAGCTGATTCTGGACCCTTCTGGCCTGCCCTACAGCATACCTGGGGCAGAGAGAAAGCCCCCTGGGAGATTTGAGTTGCAGGCTTTCAGCTTGTTCTGGAGTGAGGACAAGATGGGATCCTGATGCTTTGTACAGCCAGCTGGCTCACATCCGAGTGCCCAGCCTTGGAGGTCTTTCTCATGCAGTCAGTAGGCCCATATCCTTGGCTGCAGAAAGCAAAGCCTGAAGAAGTTGGTGTGTCAAAGATTGGATGCCTGGTGAGTATTGCTGGATGCTTGCTGCGGGGAAGGGCTCAAGGTGGAAGTTAAGTCAAATTGGCTCAAACCCTGACTCAATTCCTTCCTCTGTAATTCATATTAGGCATATCTCCTTTCTCAGCCTTAGCTGCAAAATGGGGTCGATAATCCTTACCCTGCTTGCCTTTAAAACTTACAACACTTGGCTGCTCATGGTGGCTCACACCTGTAATCCCAGCACTTTGGGAGGCCGAGGCAAGCGAATCACTTGAAGTCAAGAGTTCAAGACCAGCCTGGCCAACATGGTGAAACCCCGTCTCTACCAAAAATACAAAAATTAGCCGGGCATGGTGGCGTGTGCCTGTAATCCCAGCTACTTGAGAGGCTGAGGCGCGAGAATCACTTGAACCCGGGAGGCGGAGGTTGCAGTGAGCTGAGATTGCCCCACTACGCTCCAGCCTCGCGAGACAGCAAGACTATCTCCAAAAACAAACAAACAAACAAACAAACAAAAACAGACAAGAAAAAAAGAAACCTTAGAACACTGTAGTGGATATTGGTAGTTTGCCTCCTGGTCCCTATCCAGTCCTCCTCCTTCTGACATTTAGGGGTCGCCACTCCGTATTGTCGGTCCAAGTGGTTTGGGTGGGACTCCACCCCTGGATCCAGCCAATCTGAACATACCATTCTGCTGGCTGTGGTGATTGGCTCAGAGATAAGCATGTGACCTGAGTCCATCCAATCAGAGTGAGTCCCAGTGCTACCTTAGGCGCTCTTGGAAAAGCCCCAGGCCGGGCTCCGTGGCTCACATCTGTAATCCCAGCACTTTGGGAGGCTGAGGCGGGTGGGTCATGAGGTCAGGAGGTTGAGACCAGCCTGGCCAATATGGTGAAACCCCATCTCTACTAAAAATACAAAAATTAGCCGGGCGCGGTGGCGGGCGCCTGTAATCCCAGCTATTCGGGAGCCTGGGGCAGGAGAATTGCTTGAACCCGGGAGGTGGAGGTTGCAGTGAGCTGAGATCGCGCCACTGTACTCCAGCTTGGGTGACACAGCAAGACTCCGTCTGGAAAGAAAAAAAAAGAAAAGCCCCTCTTTCCTGGTGGACTTGACTGAGATGTGATGTGAAGCTGGAGCCGCTGCTGCTCTGTCATCATTATGTGGATCCTTAGAGTGAAGCCAACACACAGGGGCCAGTAAGAGAAGGGGTGGAGAAAGACGGCTTGGTGACTTGGCTGGAGCCCCTGAATCAGCCATGCCTGAAGCAGCACAACACCCTTGGGCTTCCCAGTGATGTGGGCCAGTGAATTTCCTCTTTGTTGAGGCTTGCTTGTGTTGGATTTTCTGTCACTTACAACAGAAAGATTTTTAACTGGTAGTACTGGACGCCATGTTTCTTTGTTTTTGTTTTTTAAGAGATGGGATCGGCCGGGTGCAGTGGTTCATGCCTGTGATCCCAGCCTTTGGGAGGCCGAGGCGGGCGGATCACCTGAAGTCACAAGTTCGAGACCAGCCTGGCCAACATGGTAAACCCTGTCTCTACTAAAAATACAAAAAAAATTAGCAGGGCGTGGTGGCACATGCCTGTAATCCCAGCTACTCGGGAGGCTGAGGCAGGAGCATCGCTTGAACCCAGGTGACAGAGGTTGCAGTGAGCCAAGATGGCGCCATTGTACTCCAGCCTGGGCAACAAGAGTGAAACTCCATCTCAGGAAAAAAAAAAAAAAAAAGATGGGATCGCACACCTGTAATCCCAGCACTTTGAGAAGCTGAGGTGGGTGGATCACTTGAGGTCAGGAGTTCGAGACCAGCCTGGGCAACATGGTGAAACTTAGAACTTTAAAATTTAGTACTTTAAAACTCTATAAAAAATACAAAAGTTAACTGGGTGTGGTGGTGCATGTCTGTGGTCTCAGCTACTCAGGAGGCTGAGGTGGGAGAATCACCTGAGCCTGGGAGGCAGAGTTTACAGTCAGCTGAGATGGTGCCACTGCACTCTAACCTGGGTGACAGAGCCAGACCCTGTCGCAGAGAGAGAGAGAGAGGGAGAGAGAGAGAGAGAGAGAGAGAGAGAGAGACAGAGAGAGACAGAGAGAGACAAAGAGAAGGAGAGAGAGATGGAGTCTTGTTCTGTCGCCCAGGTTGGAGTATAGTGGCACGATCATAGCTCACTTCAAGCTTAACCTCTCCTGAGTAGCCAGGGCTACAGGTGTGTGCCACCATACCTGGCTAATATATACACACATACACACACACACACAAATTTTGTATATATATATATACACACACAAAATAGTAGAGGCGGGAGTCTCACTATGTTGCCCAGGCTGGTCTTGAACTCCCGGGTTCAAGCGATCTGCCTGCCTTAGCCTCCCAAAGTGCTGGGATTACAGGTGTGAGCCACCTCCCCCAGCCATGTTGATGTGAGCTAAGACTGGAACTGCAGGGTTTTTCTTTTCCGTCGAGACACGATCTCATTCTGTTGCCCAGGCTAGAGTGAGGTGGTGCTATCACAGCTCACTATAGCCTCAACCTCCTGGACTCAAGTAATTCTCCTGTCTCAGCCTCCTGAATAGCGTGCCACCACACCCGGCTAATTTTTGTATGTTTTTGTAGAGATAGGGTTTCTCCATGTTGCCCAGGCTGGTCTTGAACTCCTGAGCTCAAGTGATCTTCCCACTTTGGCCTCCCAAAGTGCTGGGATTATAGGCGGGAGCCATTGTGTCTGGCAGGTTTTTTGTTTTATTTTTTGCTTAGAAGATTGTGTATGAGACCCATCAGTCCTAGGCCAGAGGAATGCTCTGGAGTGTTTATTGAATAGGTGAATGTGTGAGTCATCTGACTTGTGGTCTTCTATTATCACTTTGGTGAATGGACATGAGAGTAGCTAAAAGGAGAGGCTGGAAGAGATTGTAGAATTTTGTGGAGAAAAATTCATTCTTTTCCTGAGGGAGGGCCAAAGCCTGCAGTCATGATGGAGTTGGAGAAAGGTGTGAAGGGCCAGGCCAGGAGCCCAGGGAGACGAGGCCTGAGAGAGGAGGCTGAGAGAGGAGGTGAGAGTTCCTTGCAGGCAGCCCAGCCCCTCCCAACTGCAGCAGAGGGAGGGAACCTAGAACAGAAAGAGCTTGGGCTCTCCATCTGACAGCCCGTTCAAATGCTTGCTCTTTTGGTGACAGAGCCTGTGTCACTCTGCCTCACATGGCTGTGACGTTGGATCAGTTCACCTTGTGTCCCTAGCTGCCTGGCACAGAGGGGGCCTCAGAACCAACTCATGGAGTAAGGTGGCTGCTGACTGGGCTAGTCCCTTCCTAGGGAGAACGGCATTTGTGTTAGAGTCCCAGTTGCATGTCTCTCTCTTCTATCCATCTTCTTTCTCATCAGTATTCAATTTTTCTTCTCAGCCCTGTGGAACGAAGCCTGTGAACAGCCCATTTTCACTCCTGAAGCAGTTGGTCCCCCACAAAAAAATTATTTTCTTCAAAACAGATGAAAATCCCCTTTCCCTCCCCCTGCTCCTGCAGCATGTGGTCATGGAGGCAAAGAAATCAGCCCTTCCTCTGCCACTTACCAGCTGTGTGGTCCTGTGCAAATGTCTTAGCTTCTCTGAGCCTCTGTTTCCTTTCTGTAGAGTGAAGATAATTCATTATTTGTGAGATTATGTAAGGATTAAATAATACTGTATGTGGAAGGGCTGAACACAGTACTTGGCACAAAGTTGGGTGCAATAAGAGAATTCCCTTCTTCCAGCCTCCATCAAGCGTAGCACTGGACTAAGAACGCTTCTGTGAATTGATCTCGCGTGATCCCACATGTCCATTACTTGTGTGTGTCCATGTGTGTGCACATCCATGTACATTGTACCTATGGATATGTGCGTGCTATGTTTGTGTGCATCTGAGTGTGGGTATGTGTAAACAGACACATGCGTATGTATGTTTGTCTGTGCACATGATCGTGTGTGTGCGTGTGTTTTCCCAGCACTATTAGTAGGAAGCTGTAATTATACTTTATGGCAGCAGCAGCAGCAACAGCAGTGGCGGTGGCAGCTCTGTTCCCCCAGCTATTAAGCTGCCTCCCTCCACTCATCTGGGGGTGGGGAGCTGGAGCCACTGCCCGCCCTCCCCATCCCTGCATGCTGCATGAACACCCAGCCACCCCACTTTCTCACCATATGCCTGTCTTTTACAGTTCTTTGGTGCATGGTGCTCATCAAGTGGCTAATTAGCTAAATGAATTAATTGACATCCATACGTGTAATTAGCAAATGGTTATAAGCAGCTATTCTCCTTGGGATGTCTAAAATTCTAAGGGTCAGATGCTGGGAGGGTTACTTTAGTGAGTGAATAAGAGATAAGAGCAGCCAGTGTAAGTGCCTGGGGGGCTCTATGAACTTGATGGCCTGGCTGTGGGGGGATGGGACCCAGGAAGGAGGGAGGAGGTGCTTATGAGCCTGGTAGGGGGAAACTGACTCCATTCACCAGGAATCAGGAGCCTCAGGTTCTGGCCCTATTTATGCGACTTTCTCTATGACCTTGAGTAAATCCCTTCCCTGCTCTGGGTCACAGTCTCTGCTTCTGATGGGGATGGACGGGACCAGCTGATCTCAGGACTCTCCCTGCTCTGATATCCTTCCTTGCCTTAAGCCAAAGTTTCTAATAAGAAACAGGGCTGTGTAGAGATGGGGCGAAGTGCCCCCTTTCTTTATTCCATGGCATACCACTACTGTGCTCTCCCACTTGTAGGTTTTGGTACATGCTGTGCCCCTGCTCCTAATGCCTGGTCCACCTTCTCTGCCTTTAAGATCATGTAGAGCAGCGCTGTCCAGTAGATTGTCCTGAATGACAGATATGTTCTGTATCCCTACTATCCCATATGGCAGCCACGAGCCACATGTAGCTGCTGGGTCCTTGAAATATGACTAGTGCAACTGTGGGGCAGAATTTTTAATTTATTTACTTTTAATTCATTTAAATTTAAATAGCCACATGTGGCTTGTGGCTATCGTATTGGGCAGTGCAGCTCGAGCTCCTTTAAGATCCAGTTCATTCATTCATTCATTCATTCATTCATTCATTTTCTAATTAATTCATTCATCCAACAAATATTTTTTGAGTATCTGCTGTGGCCAGGCACTGGGGAGACTATTGAGAATAAGCCGGCATGACCCTTGCCCTCATGAAGCATTTGTCGTGGGAAGGGATAGGAGAGACAGGAGAGAGAACAAGAACTAGACAAAATAATTGGAAGTTATAATAAAAGCTAGAAAGAAGCAAGGGGCTGAGACAGAGAATAGAAAGCCTGGGGCAGCCTTTTTCTTTTTTCTTTTTTTTTGAGATGGCAGCCAGCCTTGGTCAGAAAGGTGTCTCTGAGGAGGAGCCATTAAGCTGAGACCCAGGGGTGAGAAGGAGCTTTCCAAGGACAGTGTGTGTGTTTATGTTGGGGGGTGCAGGGGCTGCTCCAGGCAGAGGGCCCAGCAGTGCTGCGGTGGAGGCAGGAGAGAGCTGGGTGAGTCTGAGGAAATCAGTGGGGTTGGAGTGTAACGAGTGTGGGACGAGGCCAGGAAAAGAGGGGCAGGGGCCAGATGAAAGACCATGGGGAGGACTATGGATTTTGTCATAAGGGCAGCAGAGGTCACTAAAGGGCTCTAGACAGGGGCACATCTTCGGAAGTTGACCTGGCCACTTGCTAGGGCTGGGTTGGAGGGAGCCCTAAGTGAAGGTGGGTGATGGTCGTCTAGGGAAGGGGAACTGGCCAGGGTGGTACAAGATGCCACTACAGGGGCCAGGCGTGGTGGTTCACACCTATAATCCCAGCATTTTGGGAGGCCAAGGTGGGCGGATCATTTGAGGTCAGGAGTTTGAGACCAGCCTGGCCTACATAGTGAAATCGTGTCTCTACTAAAAATACAAAAAAAATTAGTTGGGTGTGGTGGCACACACCTGTAATCTCAGCTATTTGGGAGGCTGAGGGGAGAATCGCTTGAACCCGGGAGGCAAGATTGCAGTGAGCCGAGATCGTGCCACTGCACTCCAGCCTGGGTGACAGAGCAAGACTCTGTCTCAAAAAACAAAACAAAACAAAACAAAAAAACTTTGTTGGATTTGTTTCAAAAGAAAAAAAAAAAAGATACCACAACACCTCTACCTGGAAGCTTTCCCTGGCTTCCCCGGGCTGGACCAGGTTCCTCTCTGTGCTCCTGCCACCCCCAGGCCTGACTGTGTCATGGCACTTTCACCCCTTGCTATCACCATTTATTAAGGTCAGACCCACCAGATGTGGGCCTTCCCCCACGTGGCCATGTCTGATTCTCTGTCTCCACCTCGGTCAGCCCCGGCTCTGGTGCAGAGCAGTGTTAAGCAGACACAACCTCTCCCCAGCTCGGCCTGGGGGTCCTGCATCTCCTGGGAAGAGGCTGCCTGGGAAGCTAGCAGTGATGATGGGAGAGAGGCCTGGGTCTTTGCCAGCTCTGCAACCCTGGGCCCCTGCCTTCTCTGCTACCTCACCTGCCTTGTGGCAGCACTGTAGAGCTTATAGAGCCTCTTTTCCATCTGTGGCCTTAGCGACTCTCCAAAAAGCCCTGAGATGGAGGTGAAGAAGTAATCCTTTTCCCCATTTTACAGATAAGCAAACAGGAGCCCAGAGAGGCCAAGTGCCTAGGCCTAGAGCAGGGCCCCTCCAGCTCTCTGAAGGCTACCAAACACAGTGGTTAAGTGTACAGCTTTGAGGTCAGAAGCCTGATTTGAATGCTGGCTGTTACTTTCTTAGCCGTGTGGCTTCAGGCAAGGTACTTAATCTGTGTGAGCATGAGTGTCCTCATTCAGAAAATGAGTTTTTTAGTAAAAATACAAAAACATTAGTTAGGCATGGTGGCACAAGCCTGTAATCCCAGCTACTCGGGAGGCTGAGGCAGGAGAATCGCTTGAACCTAGGAGGCAGAGGTTGCAGTGAGCTGAGATTGTACCACTGCACTCCAGCCTGGGCGACAGAGCAAGACTCCGTCTCAAAACAAACAACAACAAAAACCAGTGCTAACCATAAATGATTGGTATAAGCTGGGCATGGTGGCTCATGCCTGTGATCTCAGCCCTTTGGGAGGCTGAGGCTGGGAGTTCAAGGTTACAGTGAACAGTGAATTATGATAGCGCCACTGCACTCCAGCCTGGATGACAGAGCAAGACCTTGTCTCTAAAAATACATACATACATACATACATGCAGACATACATAGAAGATTGATATAGTTGACTACATTAAAACCCAGAACTTCTTTTTCTGAAAAGGAATCTTAAAGTACAAACACTCCAGAGGGCTGGGTGAGGTGGCTCACACCTGTAATCCCAGTATTTTAGGAGGCTGGGGTAGGAGGATTGCTTGAGCCCAGGAGTTTGAGAACAGCCTGGACAACACGGTGAGACTCTGTCTCTACAAAAAAAAAAAAAAAAAAAAAATTAGCCAGACGTAGTGGTGTGTGCCCGTAGTCCCAACTACCCAGGAGATTGAGGTGGGAGGATCTCTTGAGCTTGGGAGTTCCAGGCTGTCCTGCACTGTGTTATTGCTACTGCACTCCAGCCTGGGAGACAGAGAGAGACCCTGTCTTAAATCAAACAAACACCACAAAGAAGATGTTTGTAATGCATACAACCAATAACAGATAGGTATCAAGAATATGTAAAATTATGTCTAGCCTTGAAAAAAAAAAGACTGGCCGGGTGAGGTGAGTCACACCTGTAATCCCAGCACTTTGGGAGGCTGAGGCGGGCGGATCACGAGGTCAAGAGATTGAGACCATCCTGGCCAACATGGTGAAATCCCGTCTCTACTAAAAATACAAAAAAAAAAAAAAAAAAAAAAAATTAGCCAGGCACGGTGGCGTGTGCCTGTAGTCCCACTACTTGGGAGGCTGAGGCTGAATAATCACTTGAATTCAGGAGGTGGAGGTTGCAGTGAGCCAAGATGGCACCACTGCACTCCAGCCTGGGCGACAAAGTGAGACTCTGTCTCAAAAAAAAAAAAGACTATAGTAAGAAAAAACAACCAGCCCAGTCAAAAAAAAAAAAAAAAAAAGAGGCAGTGGGGGAAAAAAATGACCAAATAGTTCAATATGTATAACCAATAAACTTCTGAAGAGATGCTCACCTTACTAGTAATCAGGGAAATGAAATTCAAGACAATTAAATACCATTCTACATCTGAATGGCCAAAATGGAAAAGTCTGACAATTAAAGAGGCTGTGGATCAATGGGACTGCTTATACATTGCTGGTGGGAGTATAAATTGGTACGACTGCTTTGAAAACCAATTTATCATTATTATTTTATACCACTGGACATTTTTATATATCCCAGGAATTCCACTCTAGATGTACTCAAGAGAAACTCTTGTACAGCACCAGGAGCCATGTATAAGAATATTCCTTACAGCAATCTGTGGTAGCAAAACAGCAATAACAAAACTCCCAACTCCATCAGGGAAAAAGAATAAGAAATATGAATTCAGGATAGTGATTCCTTGGGGGTGAGATGGGGAGAAGAATATAGGTAGATTAAATTTGTCACTGATGCTATAAAATTTTGGTGGTAGGTTCACAGATCTTCATTATATTATTAAAAATAAATGGGGCTGGGTGTGGTGGCTCATGCCTGTAATCCCAGCATTTTGGGAGGCTGAGGTGGGAGGATCACTTGAAGCCAGGAGTTTGAGACCAGCCTGGACAACATAGCGAGACCCTGTCTTTACAAAAAATCAAAAATTAGCTGGGTGTGGTGGTGTGTGCCTGTAGTCTTAGCTGCTCAGGAGGCTGAGGTGGGAGAATCACTTGAGCCTGGGATGTTGAGCCTACAGTGAACTGCCCTCCAGCTGGGACAACAGAGTGAGACCTTGTCTCAAAAAAAATAAATAAATAAAATAAAAATTAAAAATAAATGGATGCAGGCCGGGCGCAGTGGCTCATGCCTGTAATCCTGTAATCTCAGCACTTTGGGAGGCCAAGGCAGGTGGATCACAAGGTCAGGAGATTGAGACCATCCTGGCTAACTTGGTGAAACTCCGTCTCTACTAAAAATACAAAAAATTAGCCGGGCGTGGTGGCGGGCACCTGTAGTCCCAGCACTTTGGGAGGCTGAGGCAGGAGAATGGTGTGAACCCAGGAGGCAGAGCTGGCAGTGAGCCGAGATTGCGCCACTGCACTCCAGCCTGGGCGACAGAGCAAGACTCCTTCTCAAAAAAATAAATAAATAAATAAATAAATAAATAAAAAATAAAATAAAATAAAATAAAATAAATAAATGGATGCAGATGGTTGTGGAGAAGCTCTCTTGACAGGATCCGCAAGTTTGCCGGTGACGCAGTGAAGCTGGAGTGGATGCTGACAGAACAAATGTTCAATGCACAGAATGGAAAGTAGTGCAGCCCTGAGGCTGGACTCCAGTTCTGCACTGCCGGCCAGCTGGGGTCTGACTGCACATGGCTTCTGATGAATCTTGCGTTTTTTACAAATTGGAGCAGGGACAGATCATAGATTTCCGATTTTATGTAAAATTTTGCCATACATTAAAGCAGTCACTTAAAAAAAAGGATGCTTGTCAAAACCCAAAGAATGTATAAGAACCCTAATGTAAGCTATGGACTTTAATTAATAGTAATATATCAGTATTGGCTCATCAATTGAAATAAATGCACCCTACTAATTCAAGATTTTAATAATAAGGGAAATTGGAGTGGGGAATAAGGGTATATGGGAACTCTCTGTGCTTTTCACTCAATTTTTCTGTAAACCTAAAACTGCTAAAAAAGTCTATTAATTAAATAAATTAAAAAGTGGATAAACAAATGAAGAATAAATAAATATAAAAGACAGCTATGAGTGTGTTGAGCCAAGGATTATGATTAATCCAATTCTATGCATCTGAGAGTTATTAAAAACAAATAAGTAAATCAAAGACAAACAGATTCCCAGAATGGAACCCAGAAAAATCTAACATTATGAAATAAAAGTAAGATCCTATGCTTTGCACTCAGATATCAATTATGTAAACAGAATGTGGAGATTAACAGGGATTCATATAGGAAGAGTTCTAGAAGTTTTCATTGATAATGCAATGATCTTTTGTTGTTGTTTTTATTTTTTAATTTTTATTTTTATTTGAGACAGGGTCTTGCGCTGTCGCCCGGGCTGGAGTGCAGTGGCGTGATTGCAGTTCACTGCAAACTCTGCCTCCCAGGCTCAGGTGATTCTCTCATCTCAGCCTCCCGAGTACCTGAGACCACAGGTGGGTGCCACCATGCCTGGTTAAGTTTTGTATTTTTTTGTAGAGATGGGGTCTTACCATGCTGCTCAGGCTGGTCTTGAACCTCTGAGCTCAAGTGATCCACCTGCCTTGGCCTCCCAAAGTGTTGGGATTACAGGTGTGAGCCACTGTGCCTGGCCCGTTGTTTTTAAAGATGACAAAAATATAGTCTCAGGCTGTTTGAATATTATTACTAATTGAGTTTAAAATGGTGTTCTGACAATATTTATTTATTATTATTTTTTGAGATGGAGTTTCACTCTTGTTGCCCAGGCTGGAGTGCAATGGCGTGATCTCAGCTCATTGCAATCTCTACTTCCCAGGTTCAAGCAATTCTCCTGCCTCAGCCTCCCGAGTAGCTGGGATCATAGGTGCCCACCACCATGCCTGGCTAATTTTTTTGTATTTTTAGTAGAGACAGGATTTCACCATGTTGGCTAGGCTAGTCTCAAACTCCTGACCTCAGATGATCCACCCGCCTCGGCCTCCCAAAGTGCTGGGATTACAGGTGTGAGCCACTGGGCCCAGCTGACAATATTTATTTATTTTTAAAATTTCCCCTTCTTAACAAGACTACACTAAAATGACAGCAAAGAAAATAAAAAGGTACAAACCCACAATAATGAAGAGGCTGGAAGGGAAAGATATCAGTAAATAAGAAATTTCAACAAATTGTAGCAGTTAACCAATATAAAAGACATAAAAGAGATAGAGGAGTAGCCTAGCGTACTGCGGAGGTGGATGCAGCTAAGGAGGAAGGTGGTATGTCTTGCAGAACTGACTGACATGGTTTGGCTCTGTGTCCCCACCCAAATTTCATCTCGAGTTGTAATCCCCGCATGTTGGAGGAGGGGCCTGGGGGGAGGTGATTGAATCGGGGGGTGGTTCCCCCATCCTGTTCTCATGACAGCGAGGGAGTTCTCATGATATCTGGTTGTTTGATAAGTGTTTGGCAGTTCTCCCTTCACTTTCTCTCTCCCGCCACCATGTAAGACATACCTTCCTTCCCCTTTGCCTTCCTCCATGACTGTAAGTTTCAGGAGGCCTCCCCAGCCATGAGGAACTGTGAGTCAATTAAATTCCTTTTCTTCATATATTACCCAGTCTCAGGTAGTATCTTTACAGCAGTGTGGAACTGGACTAATATACCAATAGTCACAGGACTGAAGGTGAGGATAAGACTTGGGCAGAGAGTTAGGGATTCAATGAACGTCCTGTTGCATCTGAATGCCCAGAAACTAGGTATCTACCACACAGGAACACCATTTGAAGACTCTCCTCCAAATAAATTGGATGGTCCCAGAAAAAAGACCTTTGTAAAAAGCCCTCTGGGGTCTCCCAGCATCATGACCTGTTTCCTACCCCAAATCCTGAATCTGCCTGCTAGTAAGCCTCACCCTATTCAGACAGAGCTCCCAATCTATTGTCTCATTCTGAAATATGAACTGACAGCTCATCAGCATACATTTGAGAAAAGTCTGCATAAAGCAAAGGTCAGAAATAACCCTAGAGGAAACAGAACTCATTCAGGAGACAGAAGAGAACTCTAAAATACTTAATGTCTTCAGAGAGATTCAAAGTCATGCTTGCTTTGGCAGCACGTATACTAAAATTGGAGATTCAAAGCCATCTTTGAATAGATGCTTTGAAAAAGGAACAGACTGGCTGGGCCCAGTGGCTCACGCCTGTAATCCCAGCACTTTGGAAGGCTGAGGCGGGCGGATCATGAGGTCAGGAGTTCGAGACCAGCCTGATCAACATGGTGAAACCCTGTCTCTACTAAAAAAAATAAAAATAAAAAATTAGCTGGGCATGGTGGCACTCACCTGTAATCCCAGCTACTCAGGAGGCTGAGGCAGGAGAATTGCTTGAACCCGGGAGAGGCGAGGTTGCAGTGAACAGAGATCATGCCACTGCACTCCAGCCTGGGCAACAGAGGGAGATTCCGTCTCAAAAAAACCCAAAAAAACAAAAACAAAAAAAACCCAAAAAACAAAAACAAAAGAAAAAGGAACAGACTGGCCAGGTATGGTGGCTCACACTATCCCCAGCACTATGGGAGGCCAAGGTGTGTGGATCACCTGAGGTCAGGAGTTTGAGGCCAGCCTGGCCAACACGGTGAAACGCCATCTCTACTAAAAATACAAAAATTAGCCTGGTGTGGTGGTGCGTGCCTGTAATCCCAGCTTCTCAGGAGGCTGAGGCAGGAGAATCGCTTGAACCTAAGAGGCGGAGGTTGCCGTGAGCCGAGATTGCACCACTGGACTTCAGCATAGACGACAGAGCAAGACTCCGTTTCAGGGGAAAAAAAAAAAAGATAGAAAAAAGAACAAACTAAACAAGAATGGCAACCAAAAGAAAGTATCCTTGAAAAGTAAAAAGTATGACTGCTAAAATAGAAAAGTAAAATCATCTTTTAATGAAAATCAAATATTCCAGAAATTAAAATGAGACAAAACAATGGAAATAGCAGCGGAAAGATAAGAGATATAAAGAGTTCAATAACAAACTAATAGGCATCAGGGATAGAACAGAGGAACTTATCAAATAAATAATATAAAAGAATTTCCAGGCCGGGCGCGGTGGCTCAAGCCTGTAATCCCAGCACTTTGGGAGGCCGAGACGGGCAGATCACGAGGTCAGGAGATCGAGACCATCCTGGCTAACATGGTGAAACCCCGTCTGTACTAAAAAATACAAAAATCTAGTTGGGTGAGGTGGCGGGCGCCTGTAGTCCCAGCTACTCGGGAGGCTGAGGCAGGAGAATGGCGGGAACCCGGGAGGCGGAGCTTGCAGTGAGCTGAGATCCGGCCACTGCACTCCAGCCTGGGCGACAGAGCGAGACTCCGTCTCAAAAAAAAAAAAAAAAAAAAAAAAAAAAAAATTTCCTGGACATAAATCTATTGTTGGAAAGGGCCTACCAAGCGCCCAGAAGAATGAATGAAATGAGGCTCACATCTAGAAACATCATCAAGACTTCAGAAAACCTATGATAAAGAGAAACCCCTAAAAGCTTCTGGAGAGAAAAAAATAATCCAGATTACTTACTGTGTTAGGATTAGTTTCAGTTGCAAGAGACAGACTTCCTCAAATATCAATGGCTTAAGTAAGGCAAATGTTTACGTAATAATAAGGCAAATAAGGTAAAAGTCTTCCTCTTTCTCACATGCAGTAAACACAGGCAATTCAGGCTGGTATAACATCTCCATGACCACCAGAAACCTGGCTGCTTCTTTCTTGAGTTTCCACCATCCCCAAAATGCTGCTTTCACCTATGGTCCAAGATGGCTGCTTGGGCACCTGCCAACATGTTTATATTCCAGGTAGCAAGGAGGAGATAGCAGGGGAGAAAGGCATGACCCTCCCTGCTTTAAGAATGCATCCCAGAAGCTGTATACACCACTTTCATTGACATCCTACTGGTCAGATCTTGGTTATCTGCATATCTTCTGGTCACACTTAGATGCAGGGAAGGCAGGCACATGCAGTCTTTATTTTGAGTGACACATGCACGGTTAAAATTCAGGATTCTAATAGTGAAGAAGAAAAACAATAGATATTAGGGGATGATCAGAAGTCTCTGTGTCACATTTACAAAGGAAAATAGTCAGAATGGATTTGTTTTGGAGGCAGAGTCTCACTCTGTCACCCAGGCTGGAGTGCAGCGGTGAGATCACAACTCACTGCAGCCTTGACCTCCCAGGCTCAAGCAATCCTCCTGTCCCAGCCTCCCAAGTAGCTGGGACCACAGGTGTGCACCATTATGACTGGCTAATTTACAAAAAAATTTTTTTTTTGTAGAGATGGAGTCTCCCTATGTTTCCCAGGCTGGTCTCGAACTCCTGGGCTCAAGAGATTCTCCTGCCTTGGCCTCCCAAAGTGCTGAGATTACAGACGTGGGCCACTGCATTTGGCTCCTCCTTGATTTAAATGTGTGTATCTTGGTCCAGCAGCATTTGTTGGGTGTGCTGGTTGTTTTCCTATAGTCTCCCAGCTCTAAGCTCACCCTTGTGTATTATGGTCTGTTTTGACCAAAACTCAGCAAACCACCATTTCCCAGGTATCCTTGCCAGTTGGCTTTCTGTTAGATTCTTCCACTGGGAGGAACTGGCAGATGATCTTGAGGTAAGAGGAGAAACAGGACTTCCCTTCAGCAACAAGGGACAGCGATGGCTTCAGCCTCTGGCTTCTTTTGGCTGTCTCAGCACGAGCCATATCCAGTCCCCTCAGAAGTTTCAGTGCCATCTGGCCACACCTCTAAGCGGTGTGAAGACCATTTCCCCAGAGGTCACATCCCCAGCTACTCAGATGTCCACACACCAGCCGTGTGATGCCCCTTCAAGGTCTGTAGCAGCCATCCAGGGCCTCCCCTCCAAGCACTTAGGTTCTGGTAGCCATGCCTCTTCCATTTTATTCCCCTGATTTGGCACTTACTATTATCTGACTAATTCAGTCCCAGGAGTGGCAGCTGCTTTTTGCAGTTACTAATATCAGGGTGATATTGATATCCCGTTTTGTTTTTGCAAACTCCCAATATCTGTGTAACACTAGTTCCCTACATTAAATCACCTGTGTCTGAGATTCCTTAGTTTCTGTTTTCCTGGACCTGATACAGTGGGAAAGCCACCTCTTTAGCTCCCTTTCTCGGAATTATTTTGTCCAGTTGAAAGATTTACTGGATGCTATACTCTTTTTTTTTTTTTTTTTTTTTTTGAGACGGAGTCTCACTCTATCGCCCAGGCTGGAGTGCGGCGGCCCGATCTCAGCTCACGGCAAGCTGCGCCTCCCGGGTTTACGCCATTCTCCTGCCTCAGCCTCCTGAGTAGCTGGGACTACAGGCGCCCGCCACCTCGCCCGGCTAGTTTTTTGTATTTTTTAGTAGAGACAGGGTTTTAGTAGAGACGGGGTTTCACCGGGTTAGCCAGGATGGTCTCGATCTCCTGACCTCATGATCCGCCCGTCTTGGCCTCCCAAAGTGCTGGGATTACAGGCTTGAGCCACCGTGCCCGGCCGGATGCTATACTCTTAACTGGACCTTTACTGTGAGATGCTGTAATGCATTTAGAGGTTTTATTTTATTTTTTTGAGACAGGTTCTGCTGCCCAGATCATGGTTCACTGTAGGCTCAAACTCCTAGGCTCAAGGGGTCCTCCCACCTCAGCCTCCTGAGTAGCTGGGACCACAGGTATGCCACCATGCCTAGCTAATTTTTAAATTTTTTTGTAGAGATGGGGGTCTCACCATGTTGCCCAGACTGGTCTTGAACTCCTGGGCTTAAGTGATTCTCCCACCTTGGCCTCCCAAAGTGCTGGGATTACAGGCTTGGTCCAGTGTCTGGCCACACTTAGAGGTTTTAACAAGAGGGTGACGGCAATACTTCTGCTTCTGCTTAGGCTTTTTTACTCAAAAATCCCTTCACGTTCATCTGCTACAGATTGAGATTGAGAAGTAATCCTATAAATCCTGATTTCTGGATTCTTTCTGTTTCATTTCATTCTTGCTGGTAAACTGGCCAATTATTTTCTGAGGCTAATAATTTTTGGAGTACCTTGCCAAATATAGCCAACAGCAACCAATACACACTACTAATGTTCTGTTGCTAGCCCCCCCCCTTTTTTTTTTTTTTTTGAGGTAGACTGTCCCTCTGCCATCTAGGCTGGAGTGCAGTGGCATAATCTTGGCTCACTGCAACCTCCGCCTTTGAGCTCAAGCGATTCTCCCACCTCAGCCCTCGAGTAGCTGGGGCTATAGGTGTGCACCACCATGCTTGGCTAATTTTCATATTTTTAGTAGAGACAGCATTTAACCATGTTGGCCAGGTTGGTCTTGAACTCCTGACCTCCAACGATCCGCCTGCCTCGGCCTCCCAAAGTGTTGGAATTACAGGCGTGAGCCACCATGCCTGGCCATATTTCAGGTTTGGTTACAGTGCCACTCCACTTCTGGTACCAATTTCCACATCAGTTGGGAGAAGCTAGGTTATGAAGAGTTAACAAACACCCCTATAATCTCAATGGTTTACCACCAACGAAGGTGGTAATGAATGAGGGTATTTGTGAACAGCACTGATGATCACCATACCAGTAAACTTAGAAAGCAACCAGGCCAGATTGATTAGGAGGATGGAGGGCTCTGAGAAGATAAAAAGGGGATCCGTTAGACCATCTGACATGATAGAGCACGGAGAAGTGCAAGTGTCCAGACCTAATGAATGAGAATAACTTAAGGAAAACAGTACAAGAGAAAAGAAAGTGGAAACTCTGGGAAAAACAAACTGCTCTATAAGAAAGGAAGGGAAATGATAGTACCTAATTTGTCTCTGAAGTAAATTAGTTATTTATCAGCTATTCTCATAGCTGATAATAATGTAAATGCTGCCAGGTGCGGTGGCTCACGCCTGTAATCCTAGCACTTTGGGAGGCTGAGGCAGGCAGATCACTTGAGGCCAGGAGCTCGAGACCAGCCTGGCCAACATGGTAAAACCCCATCTCTACTAAAAGTACAAAAATTAGCTGGATGTCGTGGCACACACTTGTAATCCCAGCTACTCGGGAGGCTGAGGCAGGAGAATCACTTGAACTCAGGAGGTGACGGTTGCAATGACCTGAGATTAAACCACTGCACTCCAGCTCTGTGCAACACAGCGAGACTCTGTCTAGAAAAACAAAAAACAAAAAACAAAAAAAAAACTAGCCGGGCATGGTGGCGCACACCTGTAGCTACTCGGGAGGCTGAGACAAGAGAATTGCTTGAATCCAGGAGGTGGAGGGTGTAGTGAGCCAGGATCATGCCATTGCACTCCAGCCTGGGCGACAGCTAGACTCTGCCTCAAAAAAAAAATAAAAAAATAAAAAAATAAAAATAAAATAAAAAATAAAAATAAAATAAAAGTAACATACATTTTGTTTTGTTTTGTTTTGTTTGAAACAGGGTCTCACTCTGTCATCCGGGGTGCAGTGGTGTGATCATAGCTTACTGCAGCCTCGACCTCCGTGGGTTCAGGTGATCCTCCTACCTCAGCTTCTCAACTAGCTGGGACTACAGGTGGGTGCCACCACGCCCGGCTATTTTTTTGATTTTTTTGTAGCGACGAGGTTTTGCCATGTTGCTCAGGCTGGTCTCAAACTCGTAGGCTCAAGCATAGTGAGCTAGTTAGTGGCAGAACTGGATTCAAACACAGGTCTTTTGACTTTCAGTCTAGGTCTCGTCTCGCTTGCTCCACAAGCTACTCAATAAACATTTATTGAGCACATACTTTGGTCGGGATATGGTGCCAGGTGCTAGGGCCAAGATGAATAAGTCCTCTTGTATTGTTCATAGACTGCACACAGTCTAGAGCCTATTTTTTAAAATTGACCCATAAAAATCATATGTGGCCTGGCATGGTGGCTCATGCCTGTAATTCCAGCACTTTGGGAGGCCAAGGCAGGCAGATCATGAGGTCAGGAGATCAAGACTATCCTGGCCAACATGATGAAACCCTGTCCCTGGTAAAAATACAAAAATTAGCTGGGCGTGGTGGCGTGTGCCTGTAATCCCAGCTACTCGGGGGGGTGGTGGGGCTGAGGCAGGAGAATCCCTTGAACCAGGGAGTCAGAGGTTGCAGTGAGCCAAGATTGTGCCACTGCACTCCAGCTTGGCAACAGAGCAAGACTCTGTCTCAAAAAAAAAAAAAAAAAAATGTATTTATGGTATACTACATGATTGTTTGAAATATATATACATTGTGGAATGGCCAAATAAGCTAATTAACATACATATTACCTCACATATTTATGTATTTGTAGTGAGAACATATGTCATTGGTATTTTGATAGGGGTTGGATTGAATCTGTAGATTGCTTTGAGTAGTATGGACACTTTAATAATATTAATTCTTCCAGTTCATGAACATGGGATATCTTTCAATTTATTTGTGTCTTCTTCAATTTCTTTCATCAATGTTTTTAGAGTTTTCAGTGTACAGCTCTTTCACCTCATTGGTTAAATTTATTCTTAAAATAAAATAATACAGTTTGAAATAATGCATGGGTCAAGAAGTCATAAGAGAGATAAGAAATTATTTCAACCTGAGTGAAAATACAGTGTTGGCCAGATGCAGTGGCTCACACCTGTAATCCCAGCATTTTGGAAGGCTGAGGTAGGCAGACCACTTGAGCTCAGGAGTTTGAGACCAGCCTGGGCAACATGGCAAGGCCCCATATCTACAAAAAAATGCAAAAATTACCTGGGCCTGGTAGCATACATCTGAAGTCCCAACTACTCAGGAGGCTGAGGTGGATCACTTGAGCCTGGGAGGTGAAGGTTGCAGTGAGCCAAGACTGCACCACTGCACTCCAGCCTGGAAACAGAGCCAATCTGGTCTCAAAAAAAAAAAAAAAAAAAAAAAAAAAAAAAAAAAAAAAAAAAAAAAAGAAGAAGAAGAAGAAGAAGAAAAAAGTTAATTCAGCTAAGGCAGTGTTTGAGGAAATTATATAGCATTAAACACTTAAATTAGAAAAAAGGAAAGGTCTCTTATAAATTACCTAAGCTTCCATCTTTACAAAACCAGAAAGTGGCAGAATAGAGGATATAATAAAGATAAATTAATAAACATAAGACAAAAAGGCAATAGGCAAAATCAATGAAACAAAAATTGGATACTTTGAGAAGATTAATGAAATTGAGCAACTGGCTGATTAGGAAAAAGCAAGAAGACATAAATTATCAGTCTCAGAAATGATAGATTTCTACAGATTTGATGGACATTAACTAGGTAATAAGGAAATACCGTGAGTAACTTTATGCCAATAAATTTCAAATTTTTGATGAAGTAGAGAAAGATACAAAGCACCAAAGCTCATTAAAGAAGAAATAGGTAAGCCGGGCGCGGTGGCTCAAGCCTGTAATCCCAGCACTTTGGGAGGCCGAGACGGGCGGATCACAAGGTCAGGAGATCGAGACCATCCTGGCTAACATGGTGAAACCCCGTCTCTACTAAAAATACAAAAAACTAGCCGGGCGAGGTGGCGGGCGCCTGTAGTCCCAGCTACTCGGGAGGCTGAGGCAGGAGAATGGCGTAAACCGAGGAGGCAGAGCTTGCAGTGAGCTGAGATCCGGCCACTGCACTCCAGCCTGGGTGACAGAGCAAGACTCCGTCTCAAAAAAAAAAAAAAAAAAAAAGAAATAGGTAACTTATATAGCTCTATATCTATTAAATAAATTGAACATGTAGTATAAAAATTTCCCATGAGGCTGGGCGTGGTGGCTCACGCCTGTAATCCCAGCACTTTGAGAGGCTGAGGAGGGCAGATCACGAGGTCAGGAGATTGAGACCATACTGGCCAACACAGTGAAACCCTGTCTCTACTAAAAATACAAAAATTAGCTGGGCGTGGAGGCTCGTGCCTGTAATCCCAGCTACCTGGGAGGCTGAGGCAGGAGAATCGCTTGAACCCGGGAGGCGGAGGTTGCAGTAAGCCAAGATCATGACACTGCACTCCAGCCTGGTGAAAGAGCGAGACTCCGTCTCAAAAAACAAACAAACAAACAAACAAAAGTTTCCCACGAAGCTTACTTCACATAATGATGACTTTGCTGGTGAATTTTATCAAACATTTAAGGAATAAATAATAACAATTCACAAACTCATTTGGGAATTGAAAAGAAGGTAACACTTTCCAACTCATTCTATGAGGTTAGCATCACCCCGATATCACAACCAGATAAAAATATTACGAAGAAAAAAATCTGCAAAACAATATCCATAATTAAATAGATGCAAAAAATTTCAACAAATCAACACCACTAATATATAAAAAGTAAGATACATCATTATACAATGCATAATCCCAAGAGTGAAAGATTAGTTTAGTATTTGAAAATTATTCAGTGTAATTTACCATGTTAATTTACTAAAAAGGAGAAACCACATGATCATCTCAATAGATACAGGAAAGCATTTGGTGAAATCCAATATCTATTCATGACAAAAACTTGCAGCAAACTAGGAATAGAAGGAAGGGAACCTCTGAAACCTGATAAAGTGCATCTACAAAAAAATCTCTCTCTAATGTTATGCTTAATTATGAAAGAGTGAGTGCCCTTCTCCCTTAGATCAGAAACAATGCAAGGATGTCCTGCTTTTCCCACTTCTGTTCAATGTCATGCTAGAGTGTGTAATCATACTATGGAACTGTGATAATGAAATCCAGAATAAAGAAGATGCTATCCAGAATAAAGAAGGGAGTTAATCTCTACACAATAAATGAATTTCTAAATTGGGAGAAATCTAAAAATAAATAAATGAATAAAAATAAAGGCATACAGAGTGGAAATGAAGAGGTAAAACTGTATTTGCAGACAACATGGTCATCTATAAAGAAAATTCTAAAGAATGTACAAAGTACTGCTAAAAGTACGTGAGTTTAGTAAGTTTCAAGACACATACTCAACATACAAAAATCAATTGTATTTCTACATGCTGATAACCTTCTGCTTGAAATTGAAATGTTAAAAGTACATTTATGATAGTATTAATATGGGAAATACTTAGTGACAAATTTGCCAGAAGATACGCAAGACCTGGATCATTAAATTCTCTCTTCCCCCTGCCATCATGTCTAAGTCAGAGTCTCCTAAAGAGCCCAAACAGCTGCAGAAACTCCTCACTGGAGGGTTGAGCTTTGAAACAACTGATGAGAGCCTGAGGAGCCACTTTGAGCAATGGGGAATGCTCATGGATCATGTGGTCATGAGAGATCCAAACACCAAGTGCGCCAGTGGCTTTGGGTTTGTCACATATGCCACTGTGGAGGAGGTGGGTGCAGCCACAAATGCAAGGCCACACAAGGTGGATGGAAGAGTTGTGGAAACAAAGAGAGCTGTCTCAAGAGAAGATTCTCAAAGACCATGTGCCCACTTAACTGTGAAAAAGATGTTTGTTGGTGACATTAAAGAAGACACTGAAGAACATCACCTAATAGATTATTTTGAACAGTTTGGAAAAATAGAAGTGATTGAAATCATGACTGACCGAGGCATTGGCAAGAAAAGGAGCTTTGCCTTTATAACTTTTGACAACCATGACGGCGTGGATAAGACTGTCGTTCAGAAATACCATATTGTGAATGGCCACAACTGTGAAGTTAAGAAAGCCTTGTCAAAGCAAGAGATGGCTAGTGCGTCCTCCAGCCAAAGAGGTTGAAGAGGTTCTGGAAACTTTGGTGGTGGTTGTGAAGGTGGTTTTGGTGTGAATGACAACTTTGGTCGTGGAGGAAACTTTAGTGGTCATGGTGGCTTTGGTGGCAGCCAGGGTGGTGGTGGATATGGTGACAGTGGGGATGGCTATAATGGATTTGGTAATGATGGAAGCAATTTTGGAAGTGGTGGAAGCTACAGTGATTTTGGCAATTACAACAATCATTCTTCGGATTTTGGACCCAAGAAGGGAGAAAACTTTGGAGGCAGAAGCTCTGGCCCCTACGGTGGTGGAGGCCAATACTTTGCCTAACCACAAAACCAAGGTGGCTATGACAGTTCCAGTAGCAACAGTAGCTATGCCAGTGGCAGAAGATTTTAATTACTAACAGGAAAGAAAGCTTAGCAGGAGAGGAGAGCCAGAGAAGGGACAGAGAAGCTACGGGTTACAACAGATTTGTGAACTCAGCCTAGCAGGGCCTAGCTGCTATAAAGAAGACATGGTTTAGACCATACTTATGTGTATGGGCGAAAAACTTGAGGACTGTATTTGTCACTAATTGTGTTAACAGGTTATTTTAGTTCCTGTTCTGTGGAAGGTGTAAAGCATTCCAACAAAGGGTTTTAATGCAGATTTTTTTTTGCACCCTTGCTGTTGATGCGAAATGTAATGGTCTGATAATGATGCTGAATAAATGCATCTTAAAAAAAAAGATATGCAAGACCTGTAGCTTGAAATCACAATACACTGCTGAGAGAAATTAAAGAAAATCTAAATAGATAGAGAGATATACCATGTTCATGAATCAAAATTATTAATCTCAGTTCTCTCCAAATTAACCTATAGATTCAACATAATCCCAACCAAAATCCAAGCAGGCTTTTAAAAAAGAAATGGATGAGCTGATTCTAAAATTTAAGTAAAATGCAAAGGACTCAGAATAGTCAAAACAACTTTGAAAAAGAAAAACCAAGTTGGAGGACCTACACTACTTGATTTCAAGATGATAGAGTAATCAAGGAAATGTAGTATTGGCTTAAACATAGACATATAGGGCCAGGTGACGTGGCTTACTCCTGTAATCCCAACAGTTTGGGAGGCCGTGGCAGGTGGATCACCTGAGGTCGGGAGTTTGAGAGCAGTCTGGCCAACATAGCGAAACCCTGTCACTACTAAAAATACAAAAAAATTAGCCAGGCATGGTGGTGCACACCTGAAGTCCCAGCTACGTGGGAGGCTGAGGCACCAAGATTGCTTGAACCCAGGAGGCAGAGATTGCAGTGAGCTGAGATTGCACCACTGCATGCCAGCCTGGGCGACAGAGCAAGACTCCATCTCAAAACAAAACAAAACAGTAGACATGTAGATTAACACAACCAAAATACAGAGTCCAAAAACAGACCCAAGCAATTGAGTCTTACTCAAGACTGGAGCTCCTGTGCTTAAGCAGTCCTTGTGCCTCAGTCTCCTGAGTAGCTGGGACTACATGCCACTATTAGGCACTTATTTAAGACAAATAAAAGTACACGTCTGCTGGGCGCAGTGGCTCATGCCTGTAATCCCAGCACTTTGGGAGGCCGAGGCAGGCAGATCACCTGGGGTCAGGAGTTCGAGACCAGTCTGACCAACATGGAGAAACCCCATCTCTACTAAAAATACAAGATTAGCCAGGTGTGGTGGTGCATACCTGTAATCCCAGCTATTTGGGTGGCCGAGGTGGGAGAAGCACTTGAACCTGGGAGGCGGAGGTTGCAGTGAGCCAAGATCATGCCATAGCACCCCAGCCTGGGCCACAAGAGCGAAACTCCATCTCAAAAAAAAAAAAAAAAAAAAAAGCGCACGCCTACACACAGATTTGAACACAAATGCTCATACCAGCTTTATTTGTATGCTAGCCAGTAACTAGAAAAAACCAAAAATCCATCATCAATAGGCGAATGGATAAGCAAATTCTGTTATATTCATACCATGGCATTCTGCTCAGCAATAATAAAAGAGAACAAATTATTGATATATGCAACAAAACATATGAATTGCTAAATAATTATGCTGAGTGAACAAAGGCAGACAAAAATAATACATACTGTATGCTTCCATTTATATAGAATTCTAGAAAATGAAAACTAATCTAGGGAGAGAAGGCAGATTGTTATTTGCTTGGGGATGTGGGGAAGCGGGCAGTGTAGGGCCATGAGGAAACTTTGGCAGTGATGAATATGTTCATTACCTTGACATGGTGATGAATGAGATGATGGAGATATATACATATATATACACACACACACGTATATATATGTAATTTATATGCATATGTATATATTATAAAAGTATATCAAAACTCAAATTGCACACTTTAAATATGTGCAGTTAATTAACTATATCTCAATAAAGCTATTAAAAACAAAACAGGCTGGGAGTGGTGGCTCATGCCTGTAATCCCAGCACTTTGGGAGGCCGAGGTGGATGGATTACGAGGGCAGGAGATCGAGAGGCCGAGGTGAGTGGATCACGAAGACAGGAGATCAAGACCATCCTGGCCATCATGGTGAAACCCCGTCTCTACTAAAAATACAAAAATTAGCTGAGCATGATGGTGAGCACCTGTAGTCCCAGCTTCTCAGGAGGCTGAGGCAGGAGAATTGCTTGAACCCGGGAGGCGGAGGTTGCAGTGAGTCGAGAAAGAAAAGGAAAGCGATTGGCTAAATAAATGGAAATAAATCCACATAAAGAAATACTGTGTAGCAATAAAAATCATGGAAAGGCTCAGCATAATGGTTCACGCCCGTAATCCCAGCACTTTAGGAGGCTGAAGAGGAAGGATCACTTGAGGCCAGGAGTTCAAGTCCAGCCCGGACAGATGGGTAGATCCCATCTCTACGATTGAAAAAAAAAAAAAAAAGAAAGAAAATCATGAAAAGATAATTGTTTAATATTTGATAATTAAGAGAAAAAGCAGATTACAAAATAGTATACCCAATATGGTTAATCTGAGTATTCTCAGGATTCACCACTTGATGAGAGTGGCACATTAAAATTAAATCATGGTTTATGCAGACCAGATTCATCTTGCCAGTGTGGGAATTCCCCTTCTCAGCACAGTCCATCTGCCCCATATGTTTCTGGGTGTTCCCACATGTGCCTCACTTGCACTTGGAAAGTGATCTAAGATGTCCTTTTGTAACAGAACGAGCCACAGACAAAACTTCTTAGGCACCGGATTAAAGAAGGAAGAGGTTTTTATTCGGCCCGGAGCATAGGCACTTTGCTGTTGCTGACACCTGGGGCCTCTGCTGAGTTGAGACTCCAACACTGATGAGGACAGCTGAGCAAGAGACGGCTGGAGTGGCCATCCAGGGTGCTGCCAAAGCCCTGCGCACGGGGTGTTCATCATTCTGCCATGACGCTGAACCCTTACCGTGCTCTCAGAAGATGGTGGAAGCAAGTGACAAAGGCAAGGCCCCCGTTTTGGTTACACTGAGAGGCCCTCCACAGGAGGACTGCTTGGGCCCCAGGTGGCCAAGCTCAGAACAGCTGCTCTCTTTGTACATAAATTGCCCTTTTCTCCCCAGAGTTGCCAGGGCAGGATGAATTCAGGTGCCAGCCTTTGTGGGTGCCTGGAATGCCTAGCCCCCTCTGAATCCCTGGTTCTGGTGTGTGGAATGCACTCTACTTGCCAAGTGTCTCCTCCTCCGGGGATTCACTTCCTTCTTAGAAGGGATCACCACTGCGTTTTGTCAGGACCCTTCTAAGTTTGCCAGCTGAGCCTAGATCCCAAACATGACAATGATGGATGTTTTTCTTTTTCTTTTTTCTCTTTTTGAAACAGTTTTGCTCTTGTCGCCCAGGCTGGAGTGCAGTGGCGCGATCTCAGCTCACTGCAAGCTCTGCCTCTCTGGTTCAAGCAATTCTCCTGCCTCAGCCTCCCCAGTAGCTGGGATTACAGGCGCCTGCCACCACACCCGGCTAATTTTTTGTATGGTTAGTAGAGATGGGGTTTCACCATGGTTGCCAGGCTGGTCTCGAACTCCTGACCTCCGGTGATCCACGTGCCTCGGTCCCCCAAAATGCTGTGATTACAGGCGTGAGCCACCGCGCCCGGCCTGATGGACGTTTTTCTGCGCGGCTCTTTTGAGACGGTGATCACACATTGTAGATTTCATATCATCTCTTACATAACAATACATACACGGGGGAGGGAGGGGTACCACCGTCTCTTACCAACCGCGTCTGCGTCTGCCAGCTCTAGTCTAGCTTCTCTCTGAGGAAAGACATGGGCGGTATGCATTTGTTTTGTGCTGTGCAAAACTATCCACTTTTTTTCCCCCTTTCTATCAACACCCATGAGGGCAAGGACGGTGCATCCTGCTCAGAACGTCATCCCAGGACACAGTGCAGGGTCTGGCACATAGTAGGTGCTCAGTCAAGGTGTGAACGAATAGCAAATATCCCTTTGGAAGGCTGAGTGGCCGGTTCCGCATCGCAGAAGGCGGCTCAGGGGCGCTCCGCCCGGACCTTGCCTGGTGCGGCCGCCCGCGTTTCCGCCTGTGCCCAGCGCCCGGGGATTGACGCCTTGCGGGTGGGGAGCCTGGCGCCGGCGGGGCCCGGGCCTGTGTGATGTGCAGGCTGGGCAGCCCCGGGTGCCGCACCCTCGCCAGGGAGGGGCCGGGAGGGGCAGAGCCGTCCAGGAACTCTGCCGCGCCGCCGCCTCCGCGCCTCCCTTCAGCCTGCCCGCAGCTTCCCGCCTCCGGCTGTGCTCTGGGACGTCGCACTGGGCTTGTTTCTGAGCCCCTCCACGCGGACTCGCTCCCCCGACGCCCCCAGCGGGCTCCCTCGGCCTCTGCCCTGCACGCCGCCCGGGGCGGAGCCTCCCATCCTTTGGGTAAGAGCCGCTTCCCTGCCCACCGCCGGGGAAGGGCCACGTTTCTTGGGCTCCTCCTCCGCTCCAGCACGCTGCCTGGGGAGATCAACCTGTAACCTGGCGCTGGTCTCCAGACAGACAGGTGCTGCCTTGCACGGTCTTGCTGTCAGGCTGGGGCATGAAGCACCCTGGGATTTATGCTGGGACGGGTCTCTCACTAGGGTTGGGGCGGGCTGGGGTCACCCGGCACGGCGCGCTGCAGAGGCTAGCTCCGGAGAGGACCTGGGGGCGCAAGACTCAGAGGCCAGAGGGTGCAGCCTCTGCTGACTCATCTGGGGACTGGACGGCTGGGAGGAGTGCTAGCCCCCGTTGTGAGCAATTCGAGAGCCAGTGCCAAATCCGGGAAGTCACTCTGGATCCAGAAGGCCAACTGGGCCAGCGAGGGGATTCCAGTCCCCAAAGGAGGAGGTGGTGAGAGAGGGAGAGGGAGGACATATCTGAGGCCCCTAGGCAGGATGAGTTCAAGGCTGGGCCCCACAGCCTGCTCATCCATCCTGAATCTGGGCTCCCGGACTTGGCGTTCCCGCCCTCCATCCCCACCAGGCTGTGTCTTCTTTCCCCCTCCCCTGGCTTCTCACTGCTCTCCTTGCCCCAGCTTCTCCATAAAGAAACGTGGCTGTGAGGAGCTCCAGGCTTTGAAGCCAGGTCACCTCCACTTCCTCTAGTGCTGGTATCACTAACCCCTTCCTCTATCCTTCCTTCCTTTGTCCCCCTCCCCCACATTTATCCCACAACTTCCTTTATTCTGTCATGCCATGCCTAAGGGGCCCCTAGGAGGGGGCCAGGGGCAACTGGGAGTTTTTAGTTTGGAGAACAGGAGGGAATGAGAACGTTGTTGCGTCCACACATTCTCTTGAGCATGCATTTACACATGCATTTACTTCTTTTCACTCACACATACATTCCTTCATTCTTTTGCAGTTACTCATTCATTCATTTTCTGGACACTTACTGAGCCTCTACTATGTTCAAGGCCCTGAGTGTTCAGGCGGAGGGGCCAGGATACTCTGATGGGTCAGTCCCATCCCTGATGCTGGCTAGCTCAAGGTCAAAAAGGGGGAATTACCACAAATCAGTCCAATTTAAGAGAAAATGCTCCGAGAAAGGGCTGTGAAGTGTGTGTGTTGTGTGTGTGTGTGTCTGTGTGTGTGCACAGGCGTTGGGGCACATAGCGGGAGAATGTAATTCCACTTGGGAGGGGCCAAGAAGGCTTCCTGTAGGCAGTGGCATTTGAGCTGGCCTTGATGGTGGGCAGGGTTTAGATGTAGACTTATTAAATGGGCATCGGGGTGGAGGGAACAGAAGAAACAAAGGGCACTCCAGGGGTGTGAGGGAGCAGTGGGCATTTCTATTAATGGCATGAGGGGATCAGAAGAAAGAAGTCTGGACAGGGAGGCCAGGGCTGAGTGGAGGACAGGAGAGAGGAGCAGCCTTGTTCTGAGCAGCCCAGAGCCACAGTCATGGCAAGACCCTTCTGGCCCTTGTGTGTGTGTGGAGCTGTACGTTCTGGTAGGAGCTGCAGGAGTTCGGCTAGGACAGTACTGTAAGTGGAAGTTGGTGTAGATGGTGTCAGAGGTCCCTCCTCCTCAGAGAGTCTGTGGTCCTGTCTGGGAAGGCCAAAGACCCAGGAGAGGGAATTCCTGGGAGTTTGGTTATTTATTTATTTATTTATTTATTTATTTATTTATTTGAGACGGAGTCTTGCTCTGTCGCCCAGGCTGGAGTGCAGTGGCCGGATCTCAGCTCACTGCAAGCTCCGCCTCCCGGGTTCACGCCATTCTCCGGCCTCAGCCTCCTGAGTAGCTGGGACTACAGGCGCCCGCCACCTCGCCCGGCTAGTTTTTTGTATTTCTTAATAGAGACGGGGTTTCACCGTGTTAGCCAGGATGGTCTCGATCTCCTGACCTCGTGATCCGCCCGTCTCGGCCTCCCAAAGTGCTGGGATTACAGGCTTGAGCCACCGCGCCCGGCCCGAGTTTGGTTATTTATTCACTCATTCATTTCCTCTTTTGCCTTTAAACCCACTCATTCATTCATTTATTCTTCACTTAGTCACTAAACTCTTCCTCTGGGCAGGCCTTGTGCTGGAGACTCAGATGACTCAGAAGAGGTCCCTGCTCATGTGAGCTCCCAGTCTGGTGGGAGAGACAGACCCGTGCCTGACAGCGACAACCCAGAATCACTGTGGAATATAAGTGGAGATAATTTCATTGTGTTTTGTCACTGAGTGGGGAGGCAGAGTTAAGACATGGACCAGAAGAATTAATGCAGATGTTTGGCCTCCAGCCAGAAAGGCCTGATCTGTGGGGCCAGGTGAAGAAGGTTGTAGTCTGGGAAAATGAGTGTTTGAAAGAGAAAATCCTCTGGGTTCACAGGTGTGAAGAGGCAGGCTTTCTCTGGATGTGAGACTCCCCAGAGGCCCACTCAGGGACTGGGCCTTTGGGCTGAGGGCACCACAAGCTCCCCTCACACTAGAGATGAGCCTGTGGGATTTGGGAGCCCCTAGAGAATTTTTTGGCTGGTCAGCATAAGCTGTAAGCAGGTTGAGGAGGGTGATGGTAAATTTGTGGGCTTTGGACTTAGGTCAGGGTTCAAGTCCCGATGTTCCCTACCCATTGATGTGACTTTGGACAAATGACTTAATACTCTTTGCCTCCATTTTTTCCTCTACAGGAAAATAATAATCATAGTATCTTCCTTTTAGGGTGAGGCCTAAAGGCAATAACATACACGATGTGCTTGCACAGTGCTGGGCATTGAAAAGGGCTGTAATGACAGGGTTATAATGACAGTGACTATGATGATGACAGTGACATACCATCAAGTGCTGCCTTTAAAATCTCTGGGCCTTGGCTGGGCATAGTGGCTCATGCCTGTAATCCCAGCACTTTGGGAGGCCGAGGTGGGCAAATCACTGAGGTCAGGAGTTTGAGAACAGCCTGGCCAACATGGTGAAATCCCATCTCTGCTAAAAAATATTAAAAAACAAAATTAGCCAGGCCTGGTGGCACGTGCCTGCAACCCCAGCTACTCAGGAGCCTGAGGCAGGAGGATCGCTTGAACCCAGGAGGTGGAGGTTGCAGTGAGCTGAGATTGTGCCACTGCACTCCAGCCTGGGTAACAGAGTGAGACTCTGTCAAAAAAAGAAAAGGAAAGAAAAAAAATCTCTGGGCCTCATTGTCCCCGTGTGTAAAATGGGAGGGCTGACCTAGCTCGCCAGTTCTCCAAGCGCGGTCCCTGGATCAGTGGCATCGGCATCCTTTGGGATCTTGTTAGAAACACAGATTCTTGGGTGCTACTTCAGTTCTACGGAATCAAAAACTGTGGGGACAGGGCCCAGCAATCTGTATTTTAACAAGCCCTCCAGGTGATTCTGGTGCAGGCTAGAGTTTGAGAACCACAGACCTCTTCTTGATCCACTGTTCCGGACTGTGATCCAACCATGTGTGTTTCATGCCTCTTGCACAGAGTGTCCGAGTCTGCAGTGTGGTGGGGAGGGGCACAGAGATGGGTAAGATGTGGTCCAAGCCCTTGGGAGGTTCCTGGAGGAGTTGGAAAGGAGTGAATATACCCATGGGAACATTCACTGGAGTAACAGACTGCACAGAGCTGTCGCGGTGACACAGCAGTGAGCTCTGTAATAGACAGCGGAGAGAGAAGAGGGAACTTCGTGGGCTGCAGGGGGCCCTGTTGAAAGATCTAGCTCTCTGCTGCTTGTTCCTGACACTAAGATTGATTCAGCCTTTCTGGAAGTCCTCTTGTTAGTCTAACGGAAGCCTCTCTCATTTCATACCTTGCTGTGTGGGGGGTGGACAGGGCTCTGGACTTGAGTTCAGGAGTGTGATTCTAGCCAACTTCCTCACTGTGTGTCTTTGGGAGGCTCACTTTCCTCCGGACCTCAGTTTAGCCATATGTAAGATGTGGGGGTGAGCCAAATCCAGTGAGTGTGAGGCATTGCAGTTGTCTGGAGAGAGGGTAGACTTGGGGGCCAGGAGCTCTCTGGGTTTTCGTTCCTCCTTCTGCAGAGGGAGGATTCTGAAATTGCCCTGGCTGCCTGTCAAGCTATCTTGGGGACCCAGTAAGATGAACTGTCCCCTCTTTGGGCTGGTTTCCTTACCATCCAGGGAAGTCTCATGATACCTGTCCAGTCTACCTCACGTGGCTTTCCTCATGTCGAGTGTACTCATCATTCCATCATTCTCAGAGGCTCCTTGATGCCTAAACCCCAACGTCTGGCATTCGAACCCTCCATGACAGGTTCCCAGCTTTCCTGCAAGGCGATGCTCCTCACAGCCTGTGACTGCCTCCTGTTCTGTGCCTGTCAGGCCTTCCACCTCACCCCTCTTCTTAGCCTATCCAAGCCCATTCAGTCTTCAGGCCAGGTCTAGCACTACATCCTCCAGGAAGCCTCCAGGATTGCCCCAATCCTCAGGGCCATCCATGGGCCATCTTGCAGTCTTTTAAGGTGTGACTTTAATTTCTCATTTGTAGACACGGAATGGCTGACCACTGACAAGCTGTTTGAGGGCAAGGCCTGAGCTCATGGGGATGAACATTATTAAAGTCCTTGACTTATGGAGCAGGGAGGCCCAGAGAAAGGAGGGAACTTGCTCAGAGTCACGTGGTACATTAGTGAAAGAAGGAGAACCCAGGCCTCTTAGGCAAGACAGGCCCGGAGGAGGCATGATTAGATCTATGGTGAATGAGCGAGAGGCCCTGAGGATGGAAGGAAGGCTGTGGCCTCGGAATCCAGCTGGGCTGTCTCAGCTGGGCTGTGCACTCACTGGCTGTGCCACCTGGGGCATGTTACCTACCCTTCCTAAGGAATCTTGCCAGTGGGGTTGGAGGAGGACCAGTCCAAGGCCTGGCACACGGCAGGTGCTTGGTTATTACGGGGTGCATGCTATTACTTTCCATGTACTTGTCCATCCCAGCCCCCATGCCTGAATCCTTTCCCTGCCCCCCTCCCCACCCCTCACTTCCCTTAGCCACCAAGCACTCATTGTCCTGTCCTTAGTCCAACGTGAGTGTCAAGACCTCCTGATCAATCCTGTGGGCAGAAGTCAGAGAGAGAAGGGAAAACGCTGGTGGTCTCTCAGTTGGTGGTGGCTAGAGAGAAACTGGAGTGGGTGTCCCAAGGGGCTGAAGCCTGCATGGCCGCTGGGGTGGAATTTGGCAGATGCCACTTTTAGAAAAGTCACACTGCCTATTTAAAGGAAGTGAGGGGTGTGTCCTGTCCCCAAACAGCAACTGCTGGATGCCTGCGGCCTGGAGCTGAGAAGCTGGTGGGCAGCGCTCCCGGGGTGAAGAATCCTAGCAGGTGGGTCTGGTATCTCTCCGGGAGGTTGCTGGCAGCTCCCTGGCCTCCTGCCACCTTCCAGCCTGACCCTTTGTGGATGGATGGAAGCCTCATGGCTGTTTTGCCTATCTGCTGGCTGGGATGAGGGACCTGGACGCCCCCGCCAGCCCCCTTCCCCGGGAGTGATCACAGCGCCAAGAGACACTGTTGGCAGGATGATGGGCTTTGGGACTGGGGGTGCCTGGAGTTTGACTGGGGCTGGGTGCCCAGTGGGCGGGCACAGGCTCCTTGACGTGTCTGTGGCCTAGCTGGCAGTCCCGTCCTTCTTCTCCGCTAGGCGGGCACTGGAGCTTTCTGTGCAGGGCTCCTAGGAGAAGGGGGGCCGAGGGAAGTCTGAAGAGAGGCGGGACGCGGGGTGATCACAGCTGGCTCTGGTGGGCGGGCAGGAGCTGGGGAGGAGGAGCAGGAGAGGCCCACAGGCTTCATTTGGAGCGGGGCCTGGCTGTTGCTCAGGTGACCAGCTTTTGTCTCTGGGAGGGTGCTGCTTTCCCCGGCCACCCGGCGCGATGATCCAGAATGTCGGAAATCACCTGCGACGGGTATGGAGGGTGGGCTGGGGCAGCGGGAGGGCTCTGGAGGCTGGGCACCCAGAAAGAGATTGACGTTTCCATTTTAACTCATACGCTCTGCATCTCCTCACACTCTCCACGGGCCATTTTCTAGCTCTTTTGGAAGGAGAAATCGCAGAGCCCCTGGGCTGGTTTATTATCAGCAGCAGTCTCCAAACAGGCTCCAGGGGCTGTCAGATCCCCTACGGGCTGGCTGTGCTCAGTGGAATCACCTTCAGCAAGTGTTGGCCTCTGGAATTCTATTTGGTGGGCGTATGTTTCTCCCTGCAGAGTTCTGTACATGTTTCTGGGGGACATCTGAGCTCCATGGCCTTGCGCTGCTTCATGCTCAGAGCTCAGGACCCCCAAAGCCACAGAGCTGGTGGGAGAGACAGGGTGTGAGGTATGTGTGGGAGTGAGTATGTGTGGTGGGGTGAGGTGGGCGTTCTCGGGGAGTGGAACCTCTTTGGGAGAGCAAGCACAGGATCACATGAGGACTGCGGAAAGCTGTCCTGCAAAGTGACCTTGAAGAGAACTTTTCTCTGCACTTTGGAGCTGAGATTAGGTGCGGAGGCACATGGCAGACCTAAGTGCCCAGCAGCGCCTGGCAGTGGATGGAGTGTATGGAGATGGGCTCAGGACACACTGGCAGAGGTTGTAATGGGTGTAGTGTGGCTGACCTCTGAGGATATTTCCAGGAAAAGCCTTTTTTTTAAAGGGGCTGGAACAAATAAATGTCTTATCCGTCCCCTCCCTCCATCTGCACAGCCACTGCAGAACTCAGCATCCGCACCGGACCCTGTGCATCTTGTCTCCCCTGGCTGCCCTGTCCCATGTCAGCCCCTTTCAGTCCACTCTCCACACTGGAGGGATGCTTCTAAAAGGTAAATGTGCTGACCCCTCACCTGCTCAGACAGCTACCTGAGGATGATTTTCACATTCCTTACTTGAGACAAAGGGATATTGGCACTCTGGCCCCTGCCCACACCTCCATTTTCCTTCCACCATCCCTACCCCTCTGTTGTCTCTGCCTCAGCCATATCGAGCTGCTCTCCGCGGCCTCGGTGTCCCACCTTTGTTCTCTCCTCTGGGATGTTGTACTTGCTGTGTCTTCTGCTGGAGCTACCCCCAGCCTTCCTGCATCTCCCCAAACTTGTCTCCCTGGCAAGTTCCTTCTGAGTCCTCAGATCTCAGCTCAGGTGCTGCCTCCTCTGGAAGTCCTTCCCAGATTTCTCATGGCACCACGAGCCTCTGCGTTAACTCGTTTTCACACTGGATTGTGTGCTAGACTGGCACATACATCCCTCCCACCAGCCAGGGAGCAACACAAGGCTGCTCTTGGTGTACCCAGCACAGGGATGGGTGTGGCCAGAGGCCAGGGAATGCTTAATGAATGAACGGGGACAGGCAGCTTTTCAGCAGTGAGGCCAAGGGTGGGATCTGAGTAGCAGGGCCGCTTGCTCTTGTCATCTGAGTGCAGGCCAGAGTGTCTCCCAGGTGGGAGGGGCTGCTCGTATCTTCTCCTATGCCTTGTTGTATTTAACCCTTTATGACTTTTTCCTTCATCAGTAAATGGGGGCAAGGCGCTGGGGAACAGACATATCATTATCACTGTTTTACAGAGATAACAATGGTAACCAATCTTCACATAGCTTTTTTGCATGTATGAACTCATTCAGTTCTCTATGAGGTAGGTGCAGTTATCATCCCCGTATCCCAGATAAGGAATCTCACAGAGGGTAAGTGACTTGCTCAAGATCACACTGGTAGGAAGTGGCAGAGCTGGGATCTGAACCCAGCAGTTTGGCCCCAGAGTCTGAGCTCTTAAGGAATCTGAGGCTCAGCCAGAGGAAGGCGCAGATGTGGGATTCCAACCCACATGTCCCGACTCTGAGCCCAGCTGGCATTCAGCTTCCTTGCACTGCCTCTATTGAGTCTGGGGGTGGAGGTGGGTGTTGGGGGTGGAAGTTGGGCTCTTGAGGACACAGGTGGCCTCCTGTCAGCTAAGAACACTGTGGCCTTGATTGCCACCTCTGCACCACTGCCTGGATGGTGGATCTCTTTGGATTTCTCTCGAATTCCCTTAGTTCCTCTGGAATACAAGAGGGTTTGGGAACATTTTCTGGCTTGGTGCCAAAGCTGTTTTTAATGAAAAGCAAACAAGCAAACAAATAAACAATCCCTGGCCAGGCATGGTGGCTCACACCTGTCATCCTAGCACTTTGGGAGGCTGAGGCAGGTGAATTGCTTGAGCTCAGGAGTTTGAGACCAGCCTGGCCAACATGGTGAAATCCCATCTCTACCAAAAATACAAAAAAAAAAAAAAAAGCTGGGCATGGTGGCACGTACCTGCGGACCCAGCTACTTGGGAGGCTGAGGTGGGAGGATCACTTGAGCCCGCCTGGGAGGTGAAGGCTGCAGTGAACCAAGACCATGCTACTGTACTCTAGCCTGGATGACAGAGTGAGATCCTGTCTCAAAACAAAAACAAAAACAAACAAAAAGCCCCACCAAGCCGGGCGTGGTGACTCATGCCTGTAATCTCAGCACTTTGGGAGGCCGAGACGGGTGGATCACTTGAGGCCAGGAATTTGAGACCAGCCTGGCCAACATGGTGAAACCCTGTCTCTACCAAAAATACAAAAATTAGCTGGGCATAGTGGCGCGCTCCTATAGTCCCAGCTACTCGGGACACTGAGGCAGAAGAATCGCTTGAACCCAGGAGGCAGAGGTTGCAGTGAACCGAGATCGCACCACTGCACTCCAGCCTGGGCAACAGAGTGGTCTCAAAACAACAACAACAATAACAACAACAAACTCACCAAACTGTCTTTAATAGGGACTAAACTGGAAACAGAGAGGGGGTGTCAGATAATCCACAAACTCCACTTTGCATGGTTGGGGGCCATTTTCAGTGTCCTGTGGCACTGTAGACAGAGTCAGCATTGGAGTTCGAGGGCTCTGGTCCCTACTCATCCCTGGGTACCCAGCAAGTGAGTGGGTGACTGAATGAAGTGGCCAGCCTGCTGCCATGCTCGGGGCTGGGAGAACTGCTGAGTGCCAGTGTGGTGGTGCCAGAAAGGTCTCCCTGTCCTGCTTCAATCCTTGCCTCTCCACGTGGAGAACTCTTCTCCTTTCCCTATCCAAGACGTCAGTCTACACTGGGCACTGAGTCTCACATTTCTGGGCTAGCAGGGACGCACTGGTGCCCTTGTAGGAGGTGGGCAGGGGTCCTGGGAGGTCTGGGAGCCTCTGCCCAGCCTCAGGTCTAGCCTGGCCCAGGTCAGCTCTCAGTGGGGTTCAGAAGCTTTTTTCACTCCAGAAATGGTGATGGGGCTGGTTGTTTTTGTTTTTGGTTTAAGACGGAGTCTCACTCTGTCACCCAGGCTGGAGTGTGGTGGTGCAATCTTGGCTCACTGCAGCCTCCGCCTCCCAGATTCAAGGGATTCTCCTGCCTAGCCTCCCGAGTAGCCTCCCGAGTAGCTGGGATTACAGGTGCCCACCACTATGCCTGGCTAATTTTTGTATTAACCTCCAACCGCACAATGCAATCCTACTGCTTTACCTTGAACCTGAGGACAGCTGGAGAGCTCCCCACAACCTCCTCAGCTTCATAAGGGGTCTAACTCAGAGTGTGGGGAGGTTCAGGGCACAATGATTGGATGTTCACCCCACTGCTCACTGTGTGATCTTTGGCCAGGGGTTCCTCTCTCTAGTCCTTAGGGTGCTGGGTGATCCCTGAGGTCTTCGCCAGCCTGGACATCCTGGGGCTGTGAAATGTTTGTGAAGGGTTTGTCTGCCACCATGAGGTTGATCCTGACAGTGAGAGGCAGGGTCCCGTCTCTCCTGAGGACCCTACTCTGTGTTGGAGATGGGGAGACCTTAGACATAAAATGATGGACCTATCATATACAAGGAGTCCCAAAACTGCTGAATGAATGAGTGACCACGGGTGCTCAGAAGCAGATTGAGTTGGTCCCAGAAGGCTTCCTGGAGGAAGAGGTGAGACTTGAACGTGTAGCATCAGCCTGTTCAGGAGCCATATGTGAACCCCAGGCTCAGCTATGGGCAGACACTCTTAGTGTTTTTTTTTTTTTTTTTTTGGAGACAGAGTCTCACTCTGTCGCCCAGGCTGGAGGGCTGGAGTACAGTGGTGCCATCTCAGCTAACTGCAACCTCCGCCTCCCTGGTTCAAGCGATTCTCATGCCTCAGCCTCCTGAGTAGCTGGGACTACGGTGGGTGCCATCACACCTGGCTAATTTTTTGTGTTTTTAGTAGAGATGGGGTTTCACCATGTTGGCCAGGCTGGTCTCGAACTCCTGACCTCAGGTGATCCACCCGCCTTGGCCTCCCAAAGTGCTGGGATTACAGGTGTGAGCCACCATGCCCGGCCCACTCTTAGTGTTCTTAATTTATTTAGAGGACTCTTTTTTTTTTCTCTCTCCAAAATGTTATTTTAATATGCATAGCATAAGCGAATGATTACCTCATTAAAAAAAAAAAAATTAAAATGGGCCAGGCATGGTGGCTCATGCCTATAATCCCAACACTTTGGGAGGCCGAGGCGGGTGGATTACTTGAGGTCAGGAGTTTGAGACCAGCCTGACCAACATGGAGAAACTCCATCTCTATTAAAAATACAAAAATAAGCAGGATATGCTCAGTTGAACCTGGGAGGTGGAGGTTGCAGTAAGCTGAGATTGCGCCACCGCACTCCAGGCTGGGTGACAGAACAAGACTTTGTCTCAAAAAAAATTTTTTTAAAAATAAATGGACAGATAACAATCTATGTTTTTATCATGTACAAATGATGTTTTGAAGTATATATACATTATATAATGATTAAACCTAATAGATGCATTACCTCACATCGTTTTCATTTTTTTGGTGATAGTGCAGAACATCTACTCTACGTTTTTCAAGAATACAATATGTTGTAATTAACTACATCACCTTACTGTATAATAGGTCTCTTGAAATTTATTCCTCCTAAGTGTAATTATGCATCCTCTGACCAAGATCTCTCCATCCCCGCTAACAACCCCTGCCTCTGATAAGCAGCATTATACTCTATTTCCATGAAATCAACCTTTTAAGATTCACATCTGAGTGAGGTCATGTGGTATTTGTCTTTCTGTGCCTGGCCTTTATTTCACTTAACATAACATACTCGGGGAGGCGGCTCATGCCCATAATCCCAGTACTTCGGGAGGCTGAGATGGGCGGATCGCTTTAGTGCAGGACTTCGAGGCCAGCCTGGACAACATGGCAAAACCCGATCTCTACAAAAACCACAAAAATTGCCCGGTGTGGTGGCATGCGCCTCTAGTCCCAGCTACTTGGGATGCTGAGGTGGGAGGATGGCTTGAGCCTGGCAGGTGGAGGTTGTTGTGAGCTGAAGTTACTGCATTCCAGCCTGGGCAACAGAGCCAGACCCTGTCACACACAAGAACAAAACAAAACAAAAGAAAACAAACAAACAAAAAACCCACCATAACATACTCCAGGTTCATCCATGTAGTTGCAAATGGCAGGATTTTATTTTATTTTTATGGCTGAATAGTATTCCATAGTGTGTGTGTGTGTGTGTGTGTGTGTGTATATACATACATATATATATATATATATATTTTTTTTTTTTTTTTCTTTTTTGAGATGGAGTCTGGCTCTGTCACCCAGGCTGGAATACAGTGGTGCAATTGTGGCTCACTGCAGCCTTGAGCTCCCGGGCTCAAGCAAGCCTCCTGCCTCAGCCGCCTGAGTAGCTGGGTGTTAGAGGTATGCACCACTGTGCCCAGCAAATTTTTTTTTTTTAAGTTTTTGTAGAGATGGGTTCTCTCTATGTTGACCAGGCTGGTCTTGAACTCCTGGCCTCAAGCTCTCCTCTCCCCTTGGCTTCCCAAAGTGTTGGGATTGCAGGTTTGAGCCACCACACCCGGCTTTATACTACATTTAAAAAATTCATTCATCCACTGGTGGACCCTTAGTTGGTTCTGTATCTTGGCTCTTGTGAAGAGTGCTGCAATAAACATGGGAGTGCAGGTATCTCTTCAACATACTGATTTCATTTCCTTTGGCTATATACCCAGTAGTGGGACTGCTGGATCATATGGTAATTCTATTTTTAACTTTTTGAGGAACCTCCGTACTGTTTTCCATAATGGCTGTACCAATTTACACTCCCATCAGCAGTGTCAAAGGGTTGCCTTTTCCCCGAATCCTTGCCAACACATATTGTCTTCTGTTTTTGTTTGTTTGTTTGTTGTTTGTTTTTTGAGACGGAGTCTCGCTCTGTCTCCCAGGCTGGAGTGTAGTGGCGCAATCTTGGCTCATTGCAACTGCTGCCTCCCGGGTTCAAGTGATTCTCCTGCCTCAGCCTCCCAAGTAGCTGGGATTACAGACATTGTGACACCACGCCTGGCTAATTTTTTGTATTTTCAGTAGAGAAGGGGTTTCACCATGTCGGTCAGGCTGGTCCCGAACTCCTGACCTCGTGATCCACCTGCCTTGGCCTCCAAAAGTGCTGGGATTACAGGCTTGAGCCACCACTCCCGGCTCTGGTTTTTTGATAGTAGCCATTCTGACAAGTGTGAGATGCTATTTCATTATGGTTTTGATTTGCATTTCCACGATGATTAGTGATGTTGAGCGTTTTTTTCATATACCTGGTGGACATTTGTGTATCTTCCTTTGAGAAATGCCTATTCAGGTCTTTTGCCCATTTTAGTTTTTTGTTGTTATTGTTGCTATTGAGTTGTTTTACTTCTTTGTATATTTTGGGTGTTAACCTCTTGTCAGATGTATAGTTTGTAAATATTTTCTCCCATTCTGTAGGTTGTCTCTTAACTCTGTTGATTGGTTCCTTTGCTGTGCAGAATTATTTTAGTATAAAGAAATCACATATATTTTTGCTTTTGTTGCCTGTGCTTTTGACACCTTATCCAAAAAATTCTTACCTAGCACAACGTCATGAACTGTTTCCCCTATGTTTTCTTCCAGTAATTTTGTAGTTTGGGGGTTGTACATTTAAGTCTTTAATTCATTTTGAGTTTTAATTTTTTATTTCTTATTTATTTTTTTGAGATGGAGTCTCGCTCTGTCGCCCAGGCTGGAGTGCAGTGGCATGATCTCGGCTCACTGCAACCTCTGCCTCCCAGGTTCAAGCGATTCTTCTGCTGCCTCATCCTCCCGAGTAGCTGGGATCACAGGCACATGCCACCACACCTAGCTAACTTTTGTATTTTTAGTAGAAATGGGATTTCACCATGTTGGCCAGCCTAGTCTCGAACTCTTGACTGAGTGATCTGCCTGCCTCAGCCTCCCAAAGTGCTGAGATTACAGGGTGAGCCACCACGCCTGGCCTGAGTTGATTTTTTATACAGTGAGAGATAAGGGTTTGATTTCAGTTCTTGATTTCATTTCATTTGATTTTTTACATGTGGGTATCCAGTTTTCCCAACATCAATTGTTGAATAGACTGTCCCTTCCCCAGTGTGTGTTCTGGCACCTTTGTTGAAAATCAGTTGGCTGTAAATGTGTAGATTTATTTTGGAGCTCTCTATTCTGTTCCATTGATCTATATGTCTGTCGATTAATGTAGCTTTGTAGTATATTTTGAAATCAGGTAGTATAGTATGATGCCTTTGGCTCTGTTCTTTTTGCTCAAGATTGCTTTGGCTATCTGGGGTCTTTTGTGGTTTCATATGAATTTTAGACTTGTTTTTTCTATTTCTGGGAAGAATGTCATTGGCATTTTGATAGGGATTGCATTGAATCTGTAGATTGCTTTGAGTAGTATGGACATTTTAACATTAATTCTTCCAATCCATGAATGTGGAATCTTTTCATTTATATCTTCTTCAATTTCTTTCATTAATGTTTTATAGTTTTCATTGTAGAGATCTTTTTTTTTTTTTTTTTGAGATGGAGTCTCACTCTGTCACCCAGGCAATCTTGGCTCACTGCAACCTTTGCCTCCTGGGCTCAAGTGATTATCCTGCCTCAACCCCCCGAGTAGCTGAGATTACAGGTGTGTGCCACCATGCCTGGCTAATTTTTGTATTTTTAGTAGAGACAGGGTTTCACCATATTGGCCAGGCTGGTCTCGAACTCCTGACCTTAGGTGATCCACCCACCTCAGCCTCCCAAAGTGCCGGGATTTCAGACGTGAGCCACAGTACCTGGCCTTCACTGTAGAGATCTTTCATCTCCTTTATTTAGTTTTTAAGAGACAGTGTTTCCCTCTGTTGCCCAGGTTGGAGTACAGTGGTCTGATCATAGCTCACTGCAGCTATGAATTCCTGGGCTCAAATGATACTCCTGCCTCAGCCTCCCAAGTAGTTGAGACTACAGGCATGTGCCACCACAACTGGCTGATTTTTTTTTTTATTTAAAAAACTTTGAAAAAATTTATACTTAGGCCGGTGGTGGTGGCTGACGCCTGTAATCCTGGCACTTTGGGAGGCCTAGGCGGGTGGATCACAAGGTCAGGAGTTTGAGACCAGTCTGGTCAACATGGTGAAATCCTGTCTCTACTAAAAATACAAAAATTAGCCGGGCATGGTGGTGCGTGCCTGTAATCCCAGCTACTCAGGAGGCTGAGGCAGGAGAGTTGCTTGAACCCGGGAGGCGGAGGTTGCAGTGAGCCAAGATCGCACCACTGCACTTTAGCCTGGGCGACAGAGCAATACTCTGTCTCAAAAAAAAAAAGAAAAAAAAGAAAATTAGAATTCTTTATCTACCCATGTGAGCACTGAAAAAAAAAATTTTTTTTTAAAGAGATGGAGTTTTGTATGTTGCCCAGGCTAGTCTCATACTCTTGGGCTCAGCGATCCTCCCACCTCAGCCTCCTGAGTAGCTGGAATTACAGGCATGAGCCACCACTCCTGGCTTTTTACCTCTTTGGTTAAACTTACTCTCAGGTATTTTATTTTATTTCATTTTATTTTATTTTTGGTAGCTATTGTCAATGGGATTGTTTTCTAGATTTTCTTTTTTAGATAGTTTGCTATTAGTATATAGAAAGACTACTGGCTGGGCGCGGTGGCTCAAGCCTGTAATCCCAGCACTTTGGGAGGCCGAGATGGGCGGATCACGAGGTCAGGAGATTGAGACCATCCTGGCTAACACAGTGAAACCCCGTCTCTACTAAAAAATACAAAGAACTAGCCGGGCGAGGTGGTGGGCACCTGCAGTCCCAGCTGCTCGGGAGGCTGAGGCAGGAGAATGGCATAAACCTGGGAGGCGGAGCTTGCAGTGAGCTGAGATCCAGCCACTGCACTCAAGCCTGGGTGACAGAGCGAGACTCCGTCTCAAAAAAACAAAAACAAAAACAAAAACAAAACAAAGACTACTGACTTTTTTGTATGTTGATTTTGATCCTGAAACTTTACTGAATTTATTATTCCTACCAGTGTTTTAGTGGAGGATTTAGGGTTTTCTGTGTATAGGATTATGACATCTGCAAACAGGGACAATTTAAATTCCTGCTTTCCAATTTGGATGCCCTTTATTTCTCTCTCTTGCCTAATTGCTCTGGCTAGGACTTCCAGTATTATGCTGGATATAAGTGGTGAAAGTGGGCATCCTTGTTTTATTCCACATCTGAGATGAAAAGCTTCCAACTTTTCCCTGTTCAGTGGAGGACTCTTCTTCATCCTTCAAAAGCCAGCTCAGCTATCATTTCCCCTTTGAATCCTCATCTTGCCTGTCCCTATAGTTGATGACGTCTCCTCAGGATGGTGTACACGCTTCACTTGTTCCCTCCACAGGTACTTACTGTACCAGGGGATTAATAGGTAGCAGGTGCCGGGTATGCTGTGGCCGATGATGCAGCCTGTCTCCTGGAGCTGACAGCTAGTGCAGGGGAGATAGGGAGAAGGTATTCAAATAAACAATGCTGAAAATCTGCAATAAATGCTGTGAATAGTAGTAATAAGAGTAAATGCCATACAAGTGCTAGCTGTATGCCATGCCTGCATTAACTCATTATTCCTTATAACAACTCTGTGAAGTAGATAATTGTGTCTGTGTTAAAGATGAAACTGAGACAGACAGGTTAAGTAAGTTGCCTGAGGTCGCACAGCTAGTAAGTAGCATTGCTGGGATTAAATTGAGACTGTCTGGAGAACAGGGAACTGTGAGAGAATGATGAGGGGGCCAGCGGGGAGCTCTCTGAGCAGACGACAGCTGAGCAGAAACCTAGCAGCTGAGAAGGCAGCCTCGGGATGATCTGGGGGAAGAGCATTCCAGGCAAGGGGAACAGCATCCATTTGCAAGCTCCACGGTTGGGGCGAGCTTGGTGCATCTGATCAACTGAATAGGGGCCCAGCAGCCCCTGCTGCTGACTCCTCACTCCACTTGGAGTGGAGGAAGCAAAGGGAACAGTTGGAAGAGGCTGAGGGGAGGCTTCCAGGACCTGCAGGCTGGGGGTCCAGGCCTCGTAGGCTAAGTTTGGGCTTTTGAGCGCTGTGAGTCATGTTGTCCTGCCTACCTGACTGTGAGAGCCATGAGGGCCCTCTGGTCCCCAGGCTTAGTGCCAAGGTATGCAGTCCCTGCATGCTGGGCTCAGCGACCCAGGGAAACACATCATCATGGTTCCTCTTCTCTGTATGGCCAGCACCTTGAAGGTCTCAGCTGCCTCCCCATTCACCCTGACTCCTCACAACAGGGAGGTGGGTGAAAGGCTCAGCCCCCGTGAGAGACGAGGCACAGAGAAGTGAGGTGATGTGCCTGGGCTCACACACCTGGCGAGAGACCCAGAGCTCTCATCTGCTAGACTGGGTCCCCCTTTCCAGCCCTTGTCTTGGCTAGGGGGCATCTGGAACTTCTGTGTACCCAGAATGTGGCCTCACTGTTACATGTGGACCCACCCCATCCCAGCCTCCTCTGCCCACCCTCGCACACTGACAGTGTAGATTGAGGGCCCCAGGCTGAGCTGACCCCACCCCACACACCTCAGCGTCGAGGGAGGCTGCCCACTGCCCCTCACCTGTGCCTGGGCTGGAGCGGGGCCAAGCTGGCATCCCGGGAGCCTTCGGAGAGCTGCTCGTCACTCAGCCTGACGATGAAAAGGGTGCTGCCTTAGAGGCAGTAACTCACCTCATCTCTGTGGGCATCAGTTTCCTACTATGAACCAGTTCTCTTCCTGCAGATCATGCCAAATTGTTGGCAGGATTAGAGATGTTGGAAAAATGGAGAACTCGGCACATAATTGGCCATGGTGAATTTTCTCTCTTTCTTTCTTTCTTTCTTTCTTTCTTTCTTTCTTTCTCTCTCTCTCTCTCTCTCTCTCTTTCTTTCTTTCTTTCTTTCTTTCTTTCTTTCTTTCTTTCTTTCTTTCTTTTTCTTTCTCTTTCTTTCTTTCCTTTCTTTCCTTTCTTTCTTTCTTTCCTTTCTTTCTTTTCTCTTTCTTTTTTCCATCTCATGTGAACCTCAGTTTTCTCAGTGGTTCAATGGCAGGGTCAGTTGGTCAGATGAGATGGTGAAAGCAAACTTTTCTGTTGCGGACCTACTAAGTGTTGGGCATATTTAAACTTCCCAACAGCTTTGCAAGGCTTCTGGTATTTATCTGGCTTTACCGGTTAGAAAACCAAGGCTCTAGTATTAAGCTACTGTGATCTAATTAGAGAATTCAAAGCCTTGTCTGACCCCACGCCCCAGCTGGGCAGGGGCCCTGGGTGCTGAAGCTCCTCTCCTTGTCCTGGGCTGACCTGGCTGAGCCAAGGAACTGACACCTCTGCCTTATGCCTGCTTTGTCTCGTGGCTCCAGGGACAGATGGTGCTGCTGGTTGGGTCCTCTGCCAGCTCCCTGGCTGCAGGCCTGTGTGCTCCTGCCATTCCCAGGGGCAGCCTTGCAGGTTGGAGGTGACATTGGGGCAGTGACGGACTGGGGCAGACCAGAGTCTGACACTTTGGGGACACAGGGATGAGCCAGACTAGACCTGTCCTCAGATGCCCTCAGGTTGATGGAGAGACAGAGGGAGATACAAACCTACTATGGCAGCACAGCACGGCCAGGATGTGACAGAGGGAAGCACCAAGATAGCCCCTCACCAGCCCAGTGGTCAGGATGGGCTCCCTGGAGGAGATTATGGGTTAGGTCAGCCCTAAAAGCTTTTCTGGGTTTGGAAGAATGATCCAGGCAGAGGCACCTGTATGTGAGAGATGTGCCAGGTCCACAGAGAAATGAGGGAGTTAAGGGCACCCTCCTTGACCCCCTTGGCCATGTAATATGTATATCCTGCCTAGTGCTTCTTCAGTAGTAATAATTTGTCCCCAGCAAATGATGCATTAACCAATTAATATCAGTGGACATGAATTATTAAGCATCTGTTTTTGTTTTCTCGAGACGAGGTCTCGCTGTGTTGTGCAGGCTGGAGTGCAGTAGTGTGATCATAGCTCACTGCAGCCTTGAATTCCTGGGCTCAGGTGATCTTCCTGCTGTAGCTTCCCCTCTCAGCCTCCCAAGTAACTGGTACACCTGACCTAGCAACCAAAAGAACAATGTGTCAACTATGCTTGTCTACTTTTTCTCTTTTTTTTTTGAGACAGAGTTTCGCTCTGTTGCCCAGGCTGGAGTGCAATGGCCCAATCTTGGCTCACTGCAACCTCTGCCTCCTGGGTTCAAGCAATTCTCCTTCCTCAGCCTCCTGAGTAGATGAGATTACAGGCGCCTGCCACCATGTCTGGCTAATTGTTTGTATTTTTAGTAGAGACGGGGTTTCACCATGTTGGCCAGGCTGGTCTCGAACTCCTGACCTCAGGCAATCTGCCCACCTTGGCCTCCCAAAGCACTGGGATTACAGGTGCGAGCCGTGCCCGGCTGCTCGGCTAATTTTTAAAAAATGTATTCCAGAATGGGGTTTCACCATGTTGCCCAGGCTGGTCTTGAATTCCTGGCTTCAAGTGATCCTTCTGCCTTGACCTCTGAAAGTGCTGGGATTATAGGTGTAAGCCACTGCACCCAGTTTAAGCAACTTTTGGAGAGGCAGCCCAGTGAGTAGAAGTGGCTTTGGTATTGAGAAAAGCAAAATCTCAGCTCTATCGCTCACTGGCAGAGTGCCATTAGACAAGTCTTTTAGAACCCAAGCCTCAGTTCCCTTTTCTGTGCAGGAGGAATAATTGTCCCTCACAGGGTTTTGGTGAGGATGAATGGTGTTATGGATACAAAGCAATTTTATATAATGTATAGAAAGGCCTGAAACCTAGTAGGTGCTTAGTAAGGATGCACCAGGATTCCAGAGACACATGAGACGCGGCCGCTGTCTTCAAGGAGGTTCTTATTACTATATGTGTGTATTATTTTACAGCCTAGAAAGGTCTATGGGCCAGACTCAGTGGCTCATGATTGTAGTCCCAGCACTTTGGGAGGCAGAGGCAGGAGGATCCCTTGAGCCCAGGAGTTCCAGACCATCCTGGGCAACACAGGCCTCGTCTTACTAAAAATACAATTTAAAAAATTAGGCTTGGTGTGGTGGCTCATGCCTGTAATCCCAGCACTTCGAGAGTCTGAGAGGGAGTGGATCACTTAAGGTTATTAGTTCGAGACCAGCCTGGCCAACATGGTGAAACCCCATCTCCACTAAAAATATAAAAATTAGCTGGGTGTGGAGGCTTGTGCCTGTAATCCCAGCTACTCGGGAGGCTGAGGCAGGAGAATCGCTTGAACCCAGGAGGCAGAAGTTGCAGTGAGCTGAGATTGTGTCACTGCACTCCAGCCTGAGCAACAGAGTGAGACTCCGTCTCAAAAACAAAACAAAAAAACAAAACAAAAACAAACTTAGCCAGGCGTGGTGGTGTGTGCCTGTAGTCTCAGCTACTCAAGGGGCTGAGGTGGGAGGATTGCTTGAACCTGGGAGGTAGAGGCTGCAGTGAGCCATGAAGGTGCCACTGCCCTCCAACCTGGGTGACAGAGCAAGACCCTGTCTCCAAAAGAAAAAGAAAAACAACAACAACAACAACAAAAAAAACAAAAAGGAAGAAAGCTGTATGCAACGTTACCTCATCTGCTATTCAGAAGCCTGGTAGGTCGGAGCTTGGCTAACAGCACCTGGGCTGTGGCCTAGGGAGGATCACATTCAAGTTGCTTGCTGCGGGTGGGGAATCTCAGGTCTCTCCACTCCTTGGCATTGTCTTATTTACGACCTCTAGAATAGGCTGTGATCTGCCCTGGGGTGTAGCCCTGCCCAGGTGTGGCCCTGTTCCAGGCCTGGACTCGGTGAGAGGTCGGAAGGGGAGTGGCCTTGGGACTTCCTTTAAGCAGCCTCTGGTTTCCAGCACCACACCTGGGCTGAGCTGAAGCAGGTGGGTTTGAGTTTTCTTTTGATCTCTTAGGGAGGGTATGGAGAAACCCAATTCATCTTTTTCTTCTCCAGGGATACAGCCCCATGAGTGGTGGGAGGGATGAGTGGGAGGTCTGAAGCCGGAAGACTCTGGCTGGTTCTTGACCGGCTCTCTTCCCAAGCCTCAGCTTCCTCATTCATAGCATAGAGATGTGGGGGTGATAATGGTCCCTCCAACTGGAGCCTGCTTCGTGCCGGGTAGCTTAATGCCATGGCAGGTATTTACAGAGACGGGGTGTTAAGAGATCAGATGTACATGTGCCTATAGGCTTTGAGAGCAGGGCGAACATGGGAGAGGAAAGGACCCAAGCATTAAATGACTTTGGGGCCAAGGGAGGGGCCCCCTCTGAAGAGAGTCCGAGGGGAAAAGCACAGCCTTGCATCTCAGCACCGTCTTCCCCCACACCACCCCAGGCCCTCCTTGGCCTTTGAGTTTACTTGGTCCCCACCCTCCCTTTGCTTTTGAAGACTGAATTAGAGCTTCCAGGCAGCAAAGTGAGGAGAAGGTGTGTCTGTGCAGACTGGTTCTCAGCTGGGCAAACAGGAAGGCAGGCCTTCTGGATGGGGAGTGGTGGCAGTGATACTCTTTACCCGGCGGATCCCACTGCCTGGGTGGGATCCACAGGTCAGAAACCACTTCTGCAGTGAGCTCTTTTCCTATAGGCTCGTGTCGTGTAGAAGGTAGGAGTGCGGGGAGGCAACTGATACAAGGCGTCCAAAGTCCTAGGCTGTGTATCAGAAGTTCCAGTTGTTGGGTGACCTGATCTCCCTCCAGCTGATGTCCCTTCTGCTGCACTCCTGCAAGGCTCTGGAGTCAGAAGGATTCAGGTCCAGTCTCCCCTTTGCCTTTTACTGGCCAGGAGTGCGTGGGTGGCCCTTTCTTTGTTCCCTGTCCATTTCCTTTCTCTCATCTGTAAAATAAGGAATGAGGATTCCTGCTTCAGAATGAGAATTAAAGGCCCCCAAGAACGAGACCTGGCATACAGTAGGTACATGATAAATAGCAGTCATAGATTTCTGAAAAGGGATCTTTGAGCTTCTGCGAAGGCAATTCTTAGACGGCCCCTGTCCTGTAGAAAGCTCTCTGTCTCAGTAGAATCCCTCCTACTGGATCTGTCCCAGGACCAGATGAACCAATCAGCTCTAGTATCTCCCAGCCTCTAGGCAAACAAAGCCCCTTCCAGCTGCTACTTTCTTTCTTTGCTCCCTGTTTCCACACACATTTTGGAAAGAGTTTTCTCTGTTCCCACTGTATTACCTCTTATTCTTTCCCTAATTCACTCTAACTGGACTCCTCTCTTCCCTCTCCCTCCTTCCTTCCTGTCAAAAATCAGTGATAGCTTGTTTCCCCATCTGCCTTGACTCAGAGTTCATGCCCCAGCAGGGCCCCCTTCCCTCTGGAGAGCCAGACTCTTCTGGGGTCCTCCCACCGCACTGACTGCTTCCTCGCAGTCTCCTTTGCAGGTTCCTCCTCCCCACCTGACTTCTGAATAGCCAAGTGTGAGGGCAGGCATGGTGGCTCACACCTGTAATCCCAGCACTTTGGGAGGCCGAGGCGGGCAGATCACTTGAGGTCAGGAGTTTGAGACCAGCCTGACCAACATGGTGATACCCCATCTCTACTAAAAATTCAAAAATTAGCCGGGCATGTTGGTGCGTGCTTATAATCCCAGCTGCTTGGGTGGCTGAGGCACGAGAATCGCTTGAATCTGGGAGGTGGAGATTGCAGTGAGCCGAGATTGTGCCATTGCACTCCAGCCTGGGCAGCAGAGCAAGACTGTCTCAAAAACAAAACAAAACAAAAAAAAAACAACCAAGGGTGAATGTCTCTGTCAACCCTTTTTCTTGGATGATATCTGTTCTAGTTACAGTGGCTGTGTAACAAACTACCCTGAACCTTAAAGCAACAACTGTTTTATTACATCTTGTGATCCTATGGGTCAGGAATTCTGGCAGGGCTGGGCTGGCTGGTTCTTCTGCTCTATGTGGCATTGATGGAGGCTGCTTGGTGGCACTTAGTGGTGGATGGGCTGAACTGGGGGCTCCATGATGCCTTCACTGGCACCTCAGAGGGGAGGGCTGGAAGGTTGGGCTTAGCTGGGACTGTCATTCGGAGCACCCACGTGTGGCCTCTTCAATATGACAGTCTTGGGATAGTTAGATTTTCTACCTGGCAGCTGGCTCCACCAGAGCAAGAGTTCTAAGAGGCCTGGGGGGAAGCTGCAAGGTGTGTCAAGATCTAGTCTTACAGTCACTGTTGAAATGTCACTAAAAATGACTCAGATTCAAGAGGAGGCAGTTAGACTCTACCTTTCAATGGGAGGAGTAGCAAAAATTGGCAACCTTCTTTCATTTACTACAAGGTCTCAAAATCTTATGGATCTTTTTTTTTTTTTTTGAGACGGAGTCTCACTCTGTCGCCCAGGCTGGAGTGCAGTGGCCGGATCTCAGCTCACTGCAAGCTCCGCCTCCCGGGTTTACGCCATTCTCCTGCCTCAGCCTCCCGAGTAGCTGGGATTACAGGCGCCCGCCAACTCACCTGGCTAGTTTTTTGTATTTTTTAGTAGAGACGGGGTTTCACCGTGTTAGCCAGGATGGTCTCGATCTCCTGACCTCGTGATCCACCCGTCTCGGCCTCCCAAGTGCTGGGATTACAGGCTTGAGCCATCACGCCCGGCCTTTTTTTTTTTTTTTTTGAGACAGAGTCTCACTCTGTCACGCAGGCTGGAGTGCAGTGGCACGATCTTGGCTCACTGCAACCTCCACCTCCCGGGTTCACACCATTCTCCTGCCTCAGCCTCCCGAGTAACTGGGACTACAGGCGCCCACCACCACGCCCGGCTAATTTTTTGTATTTTTGGTAGAGACAGGGTTTCATCGTGTTAGCCAGGATGGTCTCGATCTCCTGACCTCGTGATCCACCTGCCTTGGCCTCCCAAAGTGCTGGGATAACAGGCGTGAGCCACCACACCCGGCCCCAATCCTGTGGATCTTAAATACCTATATATGTTAGTGTCTCCAGGTGTAGCCTCTTCTCCAGTGAGCTCCAGGCTGAGTTCCTTGACTTCTCTCTTTAAATGTTCAATAGGATCTCATAAATTCTTGTCCCCTACTTATTTCTACACTGATCTCCCCCAACTCAGTAACCAGTACCACCATCTGCCAGTCACTCATTCTAAGCTTGGATCCTCCTTTCTTATTTATTTATTTTTACTTTTTTCCTATTTATTTATTTTTACTTTTTTCCTATTTATTTATTTTTTGTGATGGCGTCTCACTCTGTCTCCCAGGCTGGAGTGCAATGGCGTGATCTAGGCTCACTGCAACTTCTGCCTCCCAGGTTCAAGTGATTCTCCTGCCTCAGCCTCTGGAGTAGCTGGGATCACAGGCACCCACCACCACACCCAGCTAATTTTTGTGTTTTTAGTAGAGATGGGGTTTCACCATGTTGGCCAGTCTGGTCTTGGACTCCGAACATCAGGTGATCCGCCCGCCTCAGCCTCCCAAAGTGCTGGGATTACAGGCGTGAGCCACTGTGCCTGGCCTTTTTTTCCTAATTTTTGTCCTGCCTACTGCCTCCCATCATCCCACCAAGTCCCCTAGCCCCTCGCAATCCCTCCCTCTACACTGCCCGCAGCTGTAGCTGCTGCTTCCCTCAACCACCCACTCCAACCGGCACCACCCTGTCCCTTCTCACACACGTGGAGTCCTTCAGCAAGTCCTGTTGCCTCTACCTCCCAAATACATCCTGGCTCCACTTCTTTGCCCAGCCAGCCCTCTCCCCTGACTGCAGTGGCCCGCTGAGGAGTCTGCCTGCTGCTTCTCTCCATCCTGAAGTTCACCTCCACACAGCAGCAGAGTGATCTTACAATGCAGGCCAGACCACCACCCTCCCCTCCAGCCTCCAGTTCTTCCCATCACACTTGGAATAAAATTCAAGCTCCATTGGGACCTACAAGACCTTAAGGGATAAGGGCCCTGTCTGCTCTTTGCATTTCTTAGGTGCTTCTCTCCCAACACCTCCTCGTTCTTCCTCTGACAGCGGGTCCCCGCGCTTCCTTGGGGTTTTTGCACTCTCTGTTCTCTTGCCCACAACCCTGCACACAGTCTTGTGAAATTGCTCCTTCTCATCATTCCTTCAGATCCTAGCCAGGAAGCCTCCTTGATTACACAGCCTAAAGAAGCTCCTCCCCATCCACCACCTTCTCTCTGTCACATCCCGTTTTTTCTTTCTCATAGCACTTTTCACTCTTCTTGTTCCTCTTTTGTTTATTGTCTGTTCATGTGAGAAGACACTATGTCTGTTTAAGGTGTTCCCAGCACCTTTTCTTTCTTTCTTTTTTTTTTTGAGACAGAGTTTTGCTCTTGTTGCCCAGGCTGGAGTGCAATGGCGTGACCTCGGCTCACTGCAACCTCCACCTCCCGGGTTCAAGCAATTCTCTTGCCTCAGCCTCCCAAGTAGCTGGGACTACAGGTGTGCGCCATCATGCCTGGCTGATTTTGTATCATTAGTAGAGACGGGGTTTCTTTATATTGGTCAAAATGGTCTCCAACTCCCGACCTCAGGTGATCCACCCACCTCGGCCTCTGAAAGTGCTGGGATTACAGGCATGAGCCACTGTGTCTGGCAGTGGGAGTTTTTAAAAAGATCTATGTTGATTCCCAGCTAGAATCGGGCCCTTCCAAACCTTGTCCACCCCTTTGAGGTCTTGGTTTTACACTTTACTAGGCCTCTTTCTGTCGTCTAATCCAGCCAGCCTTCGGATTTGCAGCCAGAGGCCTGACACCCAGGCCACACGCAGCCTGGCCCACTCACTGTCCCTCTGACAGCCTGGTTGTCATCCTAAGCCACTCCTTGTTCCCTCTGTTTTCCCCTTCACAGGACTGGGCCTCATGCTGCCTGCCAAATGCCAGTCTTGGGCTGTCTCCTCCCTGCGACTGAGTCATTCCTTCCCTAAATGCACCCCCTTCACCTCCCAACCCCTCACCACAGGGTGAAGCCTTCAGCAGACACAGGGTGCCCATTTGGTTACAGCAGGAATTGTCATTGTTAAGTGTGTGGACAGATGAAATAATAAGGCTGTTTTCCCGTAAACAACTATTAAACTGGAGCCACCCCAGCATGCGTACAACTTAAAAAGTGATAGCAACAGAAAAGCCTAAATGCAGGTTGATAGAATGAGTCTTTTTCATTTTCATCTGCTTGGTTTTAAGTTTATATTTTACAACCTTTCAAGTGGTCATCTAGGATCAGGTGCATCTTCAGGTAAGCCATTTGATCACATGTTGAATGGAGCAGGCACATGTGGTACATAGTTGGAGACAGCTCCCAGGTTCCATTGAACACATTTTTACTGAGCACTTATAATGTTCTGGGTCTATGCAAATGCAAATATGTCCATTCCTAACCCAACGGTCTGCTCCTGTGTGCCCAGCATGCCTTGTTCTCAGTGAACCCGAGCTGCTTTCTAGTGATCGTTGCCTTCTATCCCAAGAATCCATTTCCCTCATGAGGTGTCTTCAGCCTCTCGGGGGCCTGCGAAATGCAAAGGCTTCCCAGCAGTTGTGGAGTCTGGTTAGACCATATGTGGGCGTCTGTGGGAGTCTTCGTGGAGTGCCACAGACTCTGTCCTATTCAACATCTTGATTGTCGGTTGAAATGAACCGCAAACCAATGAATTCTGTCTTGGTAGAGAGGATGTGTTCACCTGCAGTGCCAGGAGGGAAAGCAGATGCCATTGTCATAGCCCAGGGCTGAAAGGCTCCATCTGACCCTCACTGCTCTGCAAAGGCCATCTGTCCAGTCACAGCACTTACCCTTGGGACCTGTTTAGGCCCTTCCTCACTGGAATGGTTTCCTGGGTCTTTCTACAACACCTTGCTCTTTTTATTTTTTGAGACCGAGTCTCGCTCTGTCATCCAGGCTGGACTGCAGTGGAGTGATCTCAGATCACTACAACCTCTACCTCCTGGGTTCAAGTGATTCTCCTGCCTCAGCCTCCCAAAGTGCTGGCTGGGAGTACAGGCGTGAGCCACCATGCTCGGCCTTTTTTTTTTGAGACAGTCTTGCCCTGTTGCCCATGTTGGAGTACAGTGGCACAATCTTGGCTCACTGCAACCTCTACTTCCCAGGTTCAAGCGACTCTCCCACCTCAGCCTACCGAGTAGCTGGGATTACAGGCACCTGCCACTACGCCCAGCTAATTTTTTTGTATTTTTAGTAGTGACAAGGTTTCACCATGTTGGCCAGGCTGGTCTTGAACTCCTGGCCTCAAGTTATCTGCCTGCCTCGGCCTCCCGAATTGCTTGGGTTACAGGCCTGCCTTGGCTTTTTCACAACATGAAGGGTTGTAGTTTTGGGCATTTCCTATGAGTCAGATCCTGTTCTAAGCACTCTACATGTATAACCTCATTGAATCTCAACTATGATATTCTCTCTCTCTTTTTATTTATTTATTTATTTTTTTAAGAGACAGGGTCTTACTCTGTCACTCAGGCTGGATAACTATGATATTCTTATTCCCATTTTACAAATGTGGACATTGAGGTTCATAGTGGCTCAAGTAAAATGGCTTAGGGTTATCTGGCCAGACAGTCTGAAGCCCTTGGGCCTTGCTGCCCTCTTTGCCAGCCCCCGTGCCATCCTGTTTTTTTCTTTCTTCTCTCTTTCTCTTCACCCTTCTGATTGTTTCAATAAACCTTTTTGTAGGCTCAAATTCCTCTGAGACAGTGTAGGAAAATATGGGGATGGGAGTGGAATTGGGACAGGTCTGATAGGGCTACTTTGCAGCCAGAGAGCTTGAGGCTGAAGGCGGCATCTGGAGTGTGGATGGTGCCCCGTAGAGAGTTGCTGGCACACCTGCTGAGCTCAGCTGCTTCTGCCAGAGACTAGGCTGTGCTCAGCTCTGGACCTCCTAATGCCCAGATTTGGCAGCTTGGGGCTTAGAAGCAGCCCCACTGGTCAGTGTTTCTCTGCTAAACCTTGTTCTGAGATCTGCTCTGCAACACCTGCAGTGTAAGGGCATGCATTCAGCGAGGAAAACCACAGCTCCTCTCCCTCCGCTCTGCTCTGCTCAGAAATGTTTTCTTGAACACTCCTGGGAAAATGAAAATGTTGTTGTGTTGTGCAAGGGGCAGCTGGGTAAGGTGGGAAGGAAGAGAGCCAGAGGATGGCAGGCCTGGGCAGGCAGGAGGGCCCTGGGTACCAGGGGGAGTGAGGGGGGTGCTGAGTGGGGAGGTGCTGCTGGAGGGGCTGGGAGAGGGGGCCCCACTTTCTGGGGAGCAAGAGGACATCATCCCCCAGCAGGAGGGGCCCGCAGGACCCTGGAACAGCCACTGGGGCCTTGAAGGGGCCCACTGGGCTGCTGGTTTCCTGGGGCAGGAAGTCCTGGCTGCAGCCAGAATTTGGCCAGGGAAGTGCAGCTCAGGCAGGAGGAATGTGCACAGTGGGAGAGGTCTGGAGCCTCTCCTCCCTTCCTGCTCACCTCTCTTTTACCAGCTTTGTTCCCTGCCCTTCTATTTTTCTCTCACTCTGACCTCTGCATTGTTCCTTCCCTCCTCTCTTTGCCGCTTTTCCTTTCTCTCTCTCTGACTCTGGTTTCTTCTCCCTTCCCTCTGCTCTCTCTCATTCTCTCTCTCTTGCTCTCTTGAAGGGGAATTGTGATGCCTGTAGCTGCTGTGCCCAGCTCCAGGGTAAATGGAGTTGCTTGCAAGATGGCGGGGCCCGGGTCCATTACCTGGCCACCTGTTGCCATGGTGACCCAGAGGCAGCACAGGCAGCAGCCTTGGCTGTCTGGCAGGGAGGGCAGGAAAGGGGTCTGAGGAGGGGAGAGGCAGGATCTGTTCTTCACAACCCCAGAACGGCTCACCCCACTGTCAGGGCCTGTGGCATGGGGGTGACTGCCTGTGAACGTGGGTTCTGTACTAGGTGCTGTCAAAGCAGCTCCCCTGAGGGGGGTCACACGGGAATGGGGGGTCATTCATACTTGGGATCAGACTGCCTGTGTTCTAATCGCTTCTGGTCACTTTCTGGGGTCTGCTGGAGGGAGGGGGTGGGAGGTGGCAAATAACCCCAAGGGAGGAAGCCACAGGGAGGCAGCTAGTGAGTGGGACAGAGGGAAGAACAGGCAGATTTGCTCTTCAGCAGAAGGGTCTCCCTTGGAAGGGAGTGAGCCCTCTGCTTCTGGGAGCAAACAAGCTCATGCTGGACAGCCACCAGAGGTAGTGTGGCGGCTGAGATTCCTGCACCTGAGAGGGGCCCATCTAGCTGAACATGAGGTTTCCTCCCACTCTGAGAGCTGAGGATTTATAAAGCACAGTTTTCAGCTCCTTGAGAGTTTGCAATTTCCTCACTGACCGTGGCCCAGTGGGACAGTGTTCTGGAAAGTGCCTTGACCCTGGACCATGCTGGAAAAAGGTGCTGGCACCATCACGGCCTCCTGCAGAGGACATGAGGGTACACGGGGTGGGGAGCTTCTTGGAAGTCCTGGCTCCAGGTATGGGTCCTGGCCTGACATGTCTGGGTAAGGAAGGGCCGGTGGCTGTCACAGATGCCCGGGACGCAGCAGCAACTGTCCTGCCTGCCAAATGAGAGAGAGACAGTTGTACAAAGTGGTCAAGCAGTCTTAGCTTTTGCGGTAAGCAGACTTGGGTTGATGTCCCAGCTCTGCCCTTTCCTGGCTGTGTGATTTTGTGTGTATATATGTGCAAGTTAACTTTTCTGAGACTTTGTTTCCCCATCTGTAAAATGGGAATAATAACAACATTCAGGTATTAAGGCTGTGTGATGATCAAAAGAGATAATGCATAAAAATATTCAATACAGGGTAGGCACAGTGGCTCACGCCTGTAATCCCAGCACTTTGGGAGGCCAAGGCAGGAGGATCACTTGAGGTTAGGAGTTCGAGATCACCCTGGCCAACATGGTGAAACCCCATCTCTACTAAAAATACAAAGAGTATCCGGGCATGGTGGCACACACCTGTAATCCCAGCTACTTGGGAGGCTAAGGCAGGAGAATAGCTTGAACCCTGGAGGTGGAGGTTGCAGTGAGCCCAGATGGAGCCACTGCATTCCAGCCTGGGTGACAGAGTGAAGCTGTCTCCAAAAAAAAAAAAAAAAAACCAGTGGCTGAGCGTGGTGGCTCACACGTGTAATCCCAGCACTTTGGGAGGCCAAGGCAGGTGGATTATCTGAGGTCAGGAGTTTGAGACCAGCCTGTTGAACATGGTGAAAACCCATCTCTACTAAATACAAAAAAATTAGCCGGGCGTGTTGGCGCATGCCTGTAATCCCAGCTACTCGGGAGGCTGCGGCAGAAGAATCGCTTGAACCTAGGAGGCGGAGGTTGTGGTGAGCCGAGATTGTGCCATTGCACTCCAGCCTGCGCAACAAGAAACTTCATCTCAAAAAAAAAAAAAAAAGTTCAGTACAGTGCTTGGCTATATTAATTAAATATACAAGGGAGAATGATTGTTCTCAATCTTACCTGTACACCCACAACTTTCAGTTTTATAAACTGAGGAAGCTGAGTCTGGAGAGGTTGAAACACTTGCTCCTGTTAGGTTGTTAGTTCTGGGCATGCTGCAGGGCAGCGCCCAAACAATACGGAGGAGCTGAACCCCGGCTCACCCAGCCTGACCCCTGTCCTGCAGGTTCCTGTCCATCTGCACACAGGGTCAGACTCTGCTCACACTCTGCAGCTCTGCTGCCCCTTGGCACAGCAGATCTCCTAGGGAACTTCTTGTTCAGTGGCTGTCTCCCCATCTAGACCTTGGCTCTGTGAGGGCGGGGCTCGGGCTTGCCCACACTCCCCATTCCCTGCAGGCCTGACAGTCTCTCAATACGTTCTGGCATAAAAGGAAGGCAGGACCATGGCAACTTACAAAGCTGTTCATGTTCCCTCCTCTGCACCTCACGATGGTCTGCAAAGCACTTGGGATTCCCATTTTACAGATGAGGAAACTGGTCTGTGGGGGGTGCTCACTTGCTGAATGAATGAATACAGAGAGGGGAAGCAAGTTGCCCAGAGACCTCCCCACCATCCCCACCCACCTCCCCGTACTGAGGGTGGGGCTGGGATTCAAATGCAGTCTACCTGTCTCAGGAACCCACTGTCCCCCCGCAGCCCCTCTTCCCACATTTCCGTTTCCCAAAGTGAGAACAAACGCTGCCAGAGTCTGGTTGTTTAGGCAAGACAAGTCCCCATCCAGCCCAGCTGCTGTGTCCTCTCCAGCCTCCTTGACACCGCTCCCTCACGTGTGCACAGAACTGCACAGTTAGCCAGGTGCCTTTAGGTTCTCTCCTTTCATCCGCATGCAGCTCTTGCATGGAGCTGGGTGGGAGTGCTTGTCCTTCTTTAACCAAGGAGGGAACAGCTTCTCAATAACTTGCCCAAAGTATGCCTAATTAAGCCCTTGCACTTAAGACCTTAGACAGAGAGCTCCCTGGGCCTCAGTTTCTCCACCCATACAACCAAGCAGGTGTAATCAGTCTTCAAAGCCCTACTCACCTCGTAGTGCCGAGGAAAGGGCTGCGCTCAAGCTCTGGCTGGGGACCTTAGGCAGGACTCAAGATGTCTCTGAGCACGGGTTCCCTGTGTACCTCACCAGTGATAGCACCTCACATATTTGCTCATGGGTCAAATGAGATGTGAATGGGAAAGCATTCAGGAAATGCCCTCCCTACTCCCCCAGGCCCCTGGTGGTCACCTCTGGGACAGGGGTAGTTCTCAAGATGACCTGCAGAGGGTAGGTGTCAGGTTTCAGACAAGGTTATTTTTACCCTTGGGGGTGGAGGGAGGCAGGTGACATTTGGACTCACAGTTCTAGAATGGGGTGAAGGGGCAGGGATGGGAGCAGGGCCTCTAGTGGATAACCTTGTCTGACCTCAAGGTCCATATTCTCCCTGCCAGCGTGGGGTGACACTAGTGAGAACTGGGAATGCACTGAAAAAAATCTCATGCGTTTGGTCCACAGCGAGCTAGGCTCTGTCCCCTCTGGGCCCTGGAGATACCAGAAGTAGAAAGAGAGGGTTTCTGCATTGTAGATCTTCTGGTCTGGTGTCAAATTCTCCCACAATTAATTGAACCTTGTCACAGTGGAGAGCACTGCAGAAACCAGGTACACAGGTGCCCGGGGTGCTGAGGGATAAGGAGCATTACAGAGATGGCAGAGCAGGACAAGTGTTCCAGGCAGAGGGAGTGGCACAGGCAAAGGCCCAGTGCTGGGAGATGGCAAGCTGCACTTGAGGACCTGAAAGAAAGCCAGTATAGGTGGGTCACACCGTGGTGCTATATAGGACCACGAGGTTCATGTCCGCTGTGTGTGCAGTAATGGAACAATGCACCAAAACAGCAGGAACTGTAGCAGAGAAAGTTTCATAATCAAAAGGCAGCCAAACAAGGAGGTGGGAGAGAACCTCAAATCCACCTCCCTGGGGAGTTTCTCAGACTAGGGTATTTAAAGGAATTTGGAGGAGCTGGGGGTTGCTTATTGGCCAGGGAGTGAGGGGTGGAGTCATGAGACAGGGAAAGGAAGAAACTGCATTCTTGTGTTGAGTTGCTTCTTTGGACGAAGTCTTTAGACTGGCTGGTGACAGTGGACCCATTGAAATGCAGGATTTGGGGCTGGGTGCAGTGGCTCACGCCTATAATCCCAGCACTTTGGGAAGCTGAGGTGGGCAGATGGCTTGAGCTCAGGAGCTCCAGACCAGCCTGGGCAACAAAAAATTAGCTGGATATGGTAGCACGTGCCTGCGGTCCCAGGAACTCTGGAGACTGAGGTGGGAGGATCACCTGAGCCTGGGAGGTGGAGGCTGCAGTGAACTGAGGTCACACCACTGCACTCCAGCCTAGGTGACAGAGCAAGACCTCAAAAAAAAAAAAAAAAAAAAAAAAAACAAGGCAGGATTTTGTAAATATCTCAAAATAGAAACTTTGAGGTTTTTTTAATGTTAGAGATGTTATCTGTAAAAGTTAGGACCTTGTGGCAGGGGCTATGTGACTTTTAAGCAATAAGCAGCTATAAGAAAGTGGGCTATAGGGTAAGCTGGTTAATGCTTAGCTATGCTTTACTTACAGCTTACGCTCTTGTTAAAAACTTAGTAATTCAGCTTGATTAATTTTGTGAGGATGGCTTCAGTGTGAGCGAGACTGGAGGTGTGGGCAGGGGTGGTCCATGAAGGGCCTCAGAGACCTTGTTAAGGAGTTCTTCCTGTAAGCCAAACCCTTTCAGGATTGGAAAGAATCTTAGAGACTCTCTGGTTAAATGCCCTATTTGACAGATGAGGAAACTAAGGCATAGACATCTAATAATAAAACTCACCTTTTTACAATCACTTACCATGTATCAGAGACCAGGCTATACACTCTGCTTTCTGCTTTCACCATATTTTGCCCTTAAAATATAACTGGCATTTAACATCTAATTTAAATTACCAGACTGACTTGATATGTGCCAGAAATGTTTTCTCTTAATAATTAAAAAATTAATTAATTGAAGTAAAATTCACATAATGTAAACGTAACCATTTTAAAGTGGCCAGTTCTGTGGTATTCAGCACATTCATGGTGTTGTACAGCCACCACCTCTGTCTAGCTCTGAAAATTTCCATCACACCAAAGCCCTGCAATCCCTTACTCATTAGGTAGTTTTTCCCCATTTCCCTCTGCCCCCAGCCCCTGGCCACCACCAGTCAACTTTTTGTTTCTGTGGATTTATCCAATAATATGGATACACACAATATATGACTTTTTGTGTCTAGTGTGTTTCACTTAGTATATCTTTTTGAAATTCATCTATGTTTTATCATATATCAGTACTTCATTTGTTTTTATGTCTGAATAACCATTCATTAAAGATACATATATAGATATACACAAATATCACAATTTGCTCATATATTCATTTATTAATGGATATTTGGGCTGTTTCTACCTTTTGCTTGCTGTGAATAGTGCTGCTGTGAACATGTGTGTGCCTGTATTTGTACTTGTTTTAGTTCTTTTGGGTATATAACTAGCAGTGGAATTGCTGGGTCATGTGGTATTTCTATGTTTAACTTTTTGAAGAACTGCTAAACTGTTTTTCATGGCACCTCAACCATTTTACATTCCCACCAGTAATGTACAAGGGTCCCGTGAATTTCCTGGCAGCAGGCCCAGGCCAGAGACCTCACGTGACTGTGAGGCTGGAGCAAAGCCGCCTGTGTACTGCCCCACGCAGCTCTGGTCCTGTTCCTCTTTCCAAGTTTTTCAGTAGCAAACAGCCCTGTGTACCGGTTTTTCTCCCATTCTACATGTCCTTGGTTCCTTGGGATCCCTCTCGGGGCTGCATGAGCCAGGCACCAGGGGTCATGATGCTTCAGCCTACCCAGGCTGTGCAGGGAGAGCTCTCTCCTTCCGTTGACACTTAGAAGTCCTGTGTCAACAGTACCAGTTCTATGAGTGGGGCTGTCACATATGCAGACTCCTTTCTGACCCCCATACCAAGGAAGATGCCAAGGTGACAAGGGAAACAAACACACTGGCCTGGCAGTGCTGGAACAAACACACTGGCCTTAAGAATCGGGCTCAGCCTTAGCCTGGTGACCCTAAACAGCAATGGCAGGGTCTGGGTCAGCAAGACACAGCTGTCTCCATGCAATGTTGGAATGAGTGTCTCCAGTCTCTTATTGCTGATGGGAATCTTGTGAAAGGACCTGCATCTCCTGGACAAACGGAGATACCCATGGCAGTGCAGGCCCCACCGCCTGAAAAGCCATCACACTACTTGACTGACCATGTCAGCACGATGGATAAACCTCAAGCCTTTTAGGTTAACTCCTGTCTGCCACAGATTCTTGGGAAAAGATATCATCTTTCTAAATCCAGATTCACAGGCAGATGACAGTCCATGACCTGAATAACCTCTTAGTGAAGATTTTCAGATTCTCACCAGGAATTCAGATTTAGGAGGAGAAAGGTTTTTTTTTTTTTTAATTTTATTTATTTATTTTTTATTATGACCTCTATCCAGGCCTTCTTTCCTTGGATGCAAAATCAGTGTGGTAGAAAGGAGAATGAACAACAAGCATATTGTGGTACTAGTGAAAGAAGCACCTACCATTTGGAAGCCCAAAGGGGAGTGTTTATTTTTTTAATTTTTATTTTCACTTGTAAAAATAAAATATTTAATTTATGATCTTGAAAAAAAAAACCCAAAAACACAAAAACAAAGAATTGCTGGGGTAATACATATGAGAACTGCTAGCATAGGATCTGAGACTTAGTAGGTGTTCAATAACTGTTCACCAAGTGAATACATATAGGAGGAGCTTCATAAAAATGTTGGTTCAATTCTCTACCTTTCCAGCTCCCAAATCTTGAAGAATGTTAAGTGTGAACACACTCAGTAGCTAAAGGAAAATTAAGATTTTCCCTTTTTTTTTGAAAAATCTATTTTTTTTAAAAAATAGAATGAAGATATGATCTGATATTATATGACAATCAGAAGCCTGTGAAACAGCCCCCTGATATCCTTCCTCTTACCCCTGGGGCTAGCTTTGAGGACATATGCTCCCTCTTTTACCCATAAGTTTGCCGCCCACCACTACTACCCTTTTTTGCCTTGTCTGCTGGGAACCTCAAGGCCAATGTAGCTCTCTTTGGCAGCATCTGGATTCATAACAATCCTCTCCTCTCTTATTTGGTTCCTTAACTTTATTTGTTTGCATTTTGGTTCCTAGTGCATGTGCATCCTGTGTGTGTCCCGGGTGTGTGTGTAAGCTGCTTCAGAGCCTTTTTTGGGACGAAGGTAGAGAATAGACCAAAAGAGGAGATTTGGAATGTTGACACATACTCCTGCCTTGCTGGTGGGGAAAGCGCCAGGAGGCTGCCCTTGGTTTCTCTGAGAGGCTGGGGGAGGGGGAGGGGGCTGGGGCCACCTTTGTGGGGACAGAGCATGGAATTTAGTCAGCTCCCTCACACTGCTCAGAGTGACCTGGTTCAGACAATGGGGCCTTTCATGGGGCCTGGCCCACAGCTCCGGGGTGGGTGCAAGGCCCCTTCTCCCTGCCCGCCCCTGGGGCCCGCCTTCTAGTACCTTGTGAGAGGCAGGGGCGGGAGAGTGGGAGGAACAGGGGCTTTGCAGTTTTGCACCCTGGGTTTGAAGCCCTGCTCCATAATCACCGGCTTTTTGAATTCTCACAGAACCTCTCAAACAAGCTCGTAATTTTGCCCTGCACAGGGTTGCTGTGAGGCTCTGGTGAGCTCATGGGTAGAAAGCACTGTGGCAACAGTCTACTTTGGACTATGTTTGGGTCCCTCCCAGCTGTGTGTCTGTAGGAAGCACAGACTCAGCTTTGTAATGCTAATTGTAAGCACTCAATACATGTTAACCACAGGGTATATGTGTGCTAGGAGCTTCATATACTTGGTGTTGTTTAATTTCCTCTCTATGATGATTCTTGGAAGTGAGTATAATAATCCAATTTTTACAGACAGGAGACCGAGGCCCATAGAGGTGGAGCAGCTTGCTCAAGGTTATCCAAGTTAGTTGTGGAACTGGACTTGAACCCAAGCTAGGCTGATGCCCAAGGCCTGTGCATAGCCTGTGTCATGGTGGGTTACTCCAGAGGTCACCCAGGCCTGCTCCTCCCCTTCAGGGCAGGTAGGTCTCCTTTGCACCAGGCCTGTTGCTCCAGATGGAGCCTGCAGGCACTGTGATCGCAGCCAGCTTATCAGGCTTATCACTGTAGTCCATGCCTTCTCCAGTAGTCTTCCATGGTTTCTGGGGACCTCTTGGCCTGGCCCCCAAGCCCCTCTCCCTCTGTCTCTGCCCATCCGGGTATGTGGAGCATTTTCCCACCTGCTCTCATTTGCCCCAGTGTTCACATCACCTGAACCCTTTACCCTGACATTCCCATCACCTGAACCACAGCCGTTCTGTTTCTCCTTTTTGCTGTTCCTTATGGCCTCTCTGCACCTCAGACTTTCCTCCCACTGCGAGTCTCAGCTCTCAGGCCATTAGTCTTTTCCTTTCTGTCTTCCATGGGCATTTATTTAGCTCTGACTCTGTGCCAGGCCTGTGTCCCTGTCCTGTGGAAGCATCTGTCTGATGGGGGTGGCAACTATGAGGACAGTGACTACCCAGCTTGGTCAGTGCCGTGATGGAGATGGTGAGGCTGCAGGGGCATTGTAACTCTCCCTGGGGAAGAGAGACGCAGGATGAGGAAGGGCTCACTTAGCAGATGGGGAAGATAAAGGGATTCTAGGTGGAAGCGGCACCTTCATGGTGGGGGAAGACAGCGGGAGTGAGAGTGGTGCTCTAAGGAAATGCATATGGTCTGGAGCTGAGAGAGTGGCTGCTAGGGTGAGTGGCAGGAGCTACAGTGGCTGGTTCTTGATCCTGAGAGCAGTGGGGAGTCTTGAGCAGGGGAAGTACCTGGTGAGGCTTGCTCTTTAGAAAGGTCTGTGTGCTCCTAAGGGGCAGAGCAAAGTCCCATGGGGTGGAGTTATGAGGACCAGGTCTCCCTGAAAGGCAGGACGTAGTAAGCAGTAGTTGTTGAGTTGGATTTGCTTTTTGGAAGGATCCCTCTGGTGCTGTGTGGAGGCTGGAAGGAGTTAGACCAGAGGCCTCTTTGAGGTCGAATCACTGGGACTTGGATACTGGGCAGAGGGAGGATACCAAGGTGAAGCCTTGGGCCTGTTTCCAGCCCCAGTAGCCTGCGGGCCTGTTGTCAACTTGCCTAGAAGGAGCCATGACCCAGGGGGCCTTATCTTGGCCCCCCCACAGCTGGGTGGCCCTGGGGCAGCTTTTCCCTCTGTGCCTTAGTCCCCCAGGCTGTGAAGGGATTGGGTGAGGGGGTCTCTCCTGCCCTGACCCCGCAGGTCTGTGACATGACTCTGGCTCAGGAGGAGGGACACGGAGCCCATGGTGTGGCTAGCTGGGGCCTAGTCTAGCATGATCAACTCTGGCCAGGTCTGCCAGGGCCTGCGGCCAGCACTTGGCACAGCTGCTGTCTGAGAGGGCGTGTCTCCGACCTCTGGGTGCCCTCCTACCCTTGCAGTAGTTCAGCCCCCGCCACCCTGGCAGCTCTCTTGGCTCAGCCTGCCTGTCCGCCCAGGCCATGACTCCATCCAGGGCCTCTGCTCTCCCTGTGACTGGCCCTGGGAGGAGTGGCGCAGCTCTGGAGCCCCATTGGCCAAACCTTGCCTGGGCTGCATACATCCCTGCCTCCCAGGCTGGCTGCCTGCCCACCTTGGGACTAAGAGGCCTGGCCTCGCCTGCCCTAATGTGGGCAGACTGCCTTGGAGCCCAAGGAAGGAGTGGAGTCTGAAAGGCTATGCCTGGGGCCACCTGCTGCCCTGTCTCTGCTGCCTGTGCTCCAGCCCAGGGCTTCTGCACCCCTCTCTTTGAGGGGAGTGGTGGGGACAACAACTGCGAGGCTTGTCTCTCAGTGTGCTTCAGGGGCCCTGCTCAGAGGCGCACACAGTATTTCCATTCTGACAGGGTTCTAGAGCTTCCTCACTGGGAATCTCAGCTGGGTGTGCAAATTCCAGGCTGAGTTAGGTCCCAGACTCCTGGAACCAGGGGTACCTTAGGGACTAGCAATTCTCTGTCCTACCTGGTGAGTGACAGATGTAGCTTGGGAAGGGAGAGACCCTGCTCAGGATCACACAGCACCTGAGGGACACAGCTAGAATTTGAACTCAAGTCCGTCTCTGGCTGTCCCTCCACAAACCTTTGACAATGTCCTCCTGTGTGCCAGGCCCCTCTAGGCCCAATTTGTCGTTGTATTCTCCATGTTTGGCCCAGGGCCCCATACGGAGGAAGTGTTTGGTGAATGAATAAGTGAATGAATGAACCAGTGAGCAGGGCACAGATCTTGGCTCCTATGGCATAGGGTCCAACAGAAAGGTAGGGACTCCTGATTCACAGAACAGGAAACAGGAGCGCATGGGAGGAGGGGTCGACCAAGTGAGAAGCAGAGAGAGGACCAGAGCTCAGGCATCATGACTGCTGGTCCAGGGCTGTGTCCATGTTCCCTTGTTGGTGAAATGGGTCAGTAGTTCTCATTCTCATCCTTGTGAGGACTCAGAAAGGTGGAAGTGCCCAGGCTGGTAAAGCGGGGACATTGTGTGTGGGCGTCCCTGTGTGTGTGTCCAGACTGCCCAGAAACCCCAGGCGGTCTACCCCAGGCGGTCTGCCCCAGGTGGTCTGCTCCAGGCAGTCTGCCCCTTTTGGTCTGCCCAGGTGCCCTCTGCAAGTGGGCATTGTCTCCCCATTTCCTCAGCTCTCTCTAGGGCTTCTTTCTGGAATTTCTTCCCAGTACCCCTGACTGTGGGAGGGGTTTGGGAAGAGTGTGGGCAAATAGAGTCTTGCCTACCTCCTCCCTCTACCCGCTCCCACACCCGGAAAGCCAGCCACCTGTATCCATGCAGGCCCCCAGTGCACCACCAAGCAGGAAGTGACTTGGCAGTGGTTACCATGGCGACGGGTCCTGCTGCTTGAACCACATCAGCCTTCCAGCTACCTGTGAGGGCCTGCAAGCCAGGCAGCCTGGCACCCTGTAGGCCTCCACCCAGGCTGAGAGCTCCTGGGATGGCTGCCCTCCTGTCTCCCCTTGGTGCCCAGCTTCCTGCCCAGGGGCTCTTGGGAATAAACAGTGTTTCTGGGAACCCATAAGCCGTTCTGGGTCAGACAGGCCTGGTTCAAATCCTGGTTCTACCACGTAGGGGTCAGTGACCTTGAACAAGCTACCTCGGTGCATTTGGAATTGATTGAATTAGCTACGGGAGGCTCACTGGTGGGAATTGTCTAAGGAGTATAGACCAGGTGCAAGAGCTGCCACGGCCATCATCCTGCAGCCGTGGCAGGCTCGCCATTGGGCCATGGTGCTCTTTGCCAGTACAGTCAAGCCCAGGCCCTGGACTCCTCATCTCAGCCCCAGGAGGCCCTGCAAACAGTGTAGTGTTGGGGGTAGGAGTTCAGACTGCAGCAGACCTCTGGGGTCACAGCTGAGCTTTGTCACTTACTTGCACTCCTCATCTGTAGGATGAGGATAATAATGCATCTGTCTCATAGGTTTGTTGTGAGGATAAAATTGGATTAGTACACATATAGTGCTTGTAAAAATATGTGACACCTAAGTGCTATATAAACGTTAGTGGCAACTGTCATCACCACCACACAATTGGCATTGGCCATGAGAATCAGAACCCATATGCCTGTCCCTGCTCATTTTTCTCACACATGCGGGTGTGCCCAGCTCTTGAGTTCATGGTCTACTTAGGGATGGCAGGCTGCTAGCCCCTTCCCTCTTCCTCCCTTCCAAAGGACTGATGGGCACACCCCACCTCTTCTGCCTGCAGAGTAAGACATGCTGACTCCAAGCAGAAACCCCGGCTCTAATTCATGAGTTGGAGAATTTTCTCAGCCAGTTTTCCAGCTGGCAGCTGCTGTACCCAGCCCTGGATCAGACAGCTGGTCAGTGACTGCCCACGGCCCTCCCCGTCAATAGATCCAAGTGCTAGACATTAGCAGGCCACAGAGGCTGTCCTGATGGCCTCTGAAGATGGAGAGAGCCCAAGAAAGGAGCCCTTTGGGGATGAAATCAGAGCAGCTTCTTGAAACACTGTATTAGGAACAGTTCCCTGGGTTTGACCGCTAAGGAGCTCTCTAGGCCTCCCTGCACCGAGAGGGGACTCTTTCCAGAACGAAGGTAAATCTAAGGCAACACTTTAAAAAGTTGGCCCAGGAGCTGAAACGAGGACTGACTTCTCCGCATGGTTTTGTCTCCACTGCCCCACTCGGGTGCAAGGCCGTGTTCATGTGCAGTTCTTGGCCAAAAGGAAACTTGGCAGAAGCAGCATCCACAGATTCCCTGGGATCCAAGACCATGGGCTGCAGGGTGGTGACCACTCTCTCGTTGGGGTCTGGTGGGAGGTGTCTCTAGGTACTCTCTTTCCCCCAGACCCTGAGTTCTCAGGGCTGGACAGACCTGGGAGACCCTGCAGCAAGCAGACCTCTCTGTCCCCATCTGTCCCCCAGGGATTGGCCTCTGTGTTCTCCAGTCGCACATCCCGGAAGTCAGCCTCACGTGCAGGGAACGACGGTGCCATGGCAGACGGCGAAGGATACCGGAACCCCACGGAGGTGCAGATGAGCCAGCTGGTACTGCCCTGCCACACCAACCAACGCGGCGAGCTGAGTGTCGGGCAGCTGCTCAAGTGGATTGACACCACGGCCTGCCTGTCCGGTGAGGCTGCGCTCCCCATGGCTCCCCACCTGCCCCTCAGGCCCATAGCAGGGGCTGTGCTTTCAGAGATGGTCACTGTCCACCTAAGTGCCACACTTGTTTCTCATCTTGGCCTTTGCTTATGCTGGTCCATCTGTCTGAAATGCCCTTTCCAACATCTCGATGCTCAGCACAGCCCACCTCTCTCTTACTCAGACCCCCTCAGCCCTGAGTGTTGGTCCCAGGCCCTAAGTCCCTGCCTCAGCACAGTGCAGCCTTTCACATGGCTGCTTCAGATTGGCTCGGAGATGCTGTTGAGCAAAGCCCATGACTGCCTGCCTTGCGGCGCTCCTTCCCTTGAGTTGAGGTGCACCGGACCGAGCCCATTTCATTTCATTCCTTTTGTTGCACCGGTGTTCTCCAACCCACAGAGCTCACAGCCTGGTGGGGTGGGGGTGGGGGACAGGCACGTGACCTGACTGTCCCCCAGCACTGTTTCAGAGGCCCTGACCCAGGCCTGGGGGCAGGGAAGGGATTCCTGAAGGGCTAAGGCACCTGAGTGGAGTCCTGAGGGTGAGAATGACTCAGGCAGGGAACAGGTGGTTGAAGGGACGGGGGCTCCAGAAGGCTGAGAAGCAGGCCAGTGTGGCATGATCACTCATTCAACAGCTACTTACTGAGTGTATACTATGTGCCAGACACTGTTCCAGGACTGGGGTACTGCAATGAACAAGACAGGCAAAAATCCTCGTCCTCAAGTAATTTACACTCTAGTGGGAGGAAGAGAAAATAGACATGAAAAGCAGATATACAGAAAAGGGTCAAGGGTGGTGTCCATGGTGAGGGAGCGTAGGGAAGGGTGGTGGCAGGATGTGGTGGGAGTTGTGGCCTTGACTTGGGCGGCTGGAGAAGCCTCTTGAGGAGGTACCATCTGAGCAGAAGCCTGTAGTGGGGGGAGGCCACTAATGTCTGGCTTTCTTCTCCTGACACCAGCGGAGAGGCACGCTGGCTGCCCCTGTGTCACAGCTTCCATGGATGACATCTATTTTGAGCACACCATTAGGTAAGTAGCCCCTCTGCGTTAGGGTCCTCTGGTCTCTCTCCCATCAGCCTGGGGCCCGTGCTCCTGACTCCCTGCCTGGTCAGCCTGTGTGCTGCCTGGAGCCTGACTCAACTGACTGAAAATGAGATGGGGGCAGCCTCTGGGGAAGCATGAACACCTCTGCAATGTTTCTGGGGGCTAGGAGTTGACCGGCTGTTCAGTGCGGTGGGTGGGTGGGTGTTCCCTCAGCCAGGGTGTGGCCGAGATAGCATTGTGGGGTGCTGCGTGACTTTGGGGAAGTCAATCTCTCTCTGGGCCTCAGTTTTCTCATCTGCAAAATGGAAGGGGTTAGACTTAATCAGTGAATGCCTTTTTGAGCTTGGGCATTCTCTTTGGGTCCTTGGTCATTGGGCTATAGGGAGGCCCCTAGACAAGGTGCGTTGGCCAAGTCTGAGCCAGAAGCTTGGGCCATCAACCTCTGCTCACATACTTCCAGGGATGAGGAGCTCAGTACCTCAATAACAAAGTAGCCTTTTTTCTTTCTTTTTTTTGGAGAAGGAGTCTCCCTCTGTCACCCAGGCTGGAAGGCAATGACATGATCTTGGTTCACTACAATCTCTGCCTCCCAGGTTTAAGCAATTCTTGTGCCTCAGCCTCATGAGTAGCTGGGATTACAGGTGCCTGCCACAAGGCCCGGCTAATTTTTTTGTATTTTTAGTAGAGTCGGGGTTTCACCATGTTGGCCAGGCTGGTCTCGATCTCCTGACCTTAGGTGATCCACTCGCCCTGGCCTCCCAAAGCACTGGGATTACAGGCATGAGCCACTGCACCTGGCCTTTTCTTTTCTTTTTTTTTTTTATGGCTGTACAGAATAGAAGAATATTCATCACACACACTGGGCTTTGCCTCCCCATAGCTTTGCCCATAGATCCTGCTTCTGGAATCCAAGGAGCAGGCTGAGCCCTTGGCTCAGGACAGGCTGCAGGGCCACACACAGAGCTCTTGTCTCTGGACCTGATCCTAAACTCATTAGCACTACTAGGACATCAAGTGCCAAGGGCTTATTTGGGACTCACTGGGTGCTCAGTGTGTCACCATTAAGGAAGAAGACTGGCCAGTCTCTGTACTCACTCATTCAGTCGTCAGTCATTCCCTCACCACACACTTAACATTAGATGAGCACCTTTTCCGGACCAGGGGCCTTGCTGAGACTGGGCATGCAAAGTCCACTGGAGCACAGCCTCTTCCCTGGAACTCCCAATCTTCAGGGGAGGCAGATGTAGGAACGTTATTCAATTCGCAGTGAGAAGTTCTGTGCAATAATGAGCTCTGGGCCAGGTGGGGTGGCTCACACCTGTAATCTCAGCACTTTGGGAAGCCTAGGCAGGTGGATCACGAGGTCAGGAGTTCAAGACCAGCCTGGCCAACATGGTGAAACCCCATCTTTACTGAAAATACAAAAAACTAGCCGGGTTTGGTGGTGGGCACCTGTAATCTCAGCTACTCGGGAGGCTGAGGCAGAGAATTGCTTGCATCTGGGAGGCGGAGGTTGCAGTGAGCTGAGGTCACACCACTGCACTCCAGCCTGCCAGCTTAGGCGAGAGGGCGAGTGAGCGAGCCTCTGTCTCAAAAAAAAAGGGCTCTGCTTTGTAATTTTTTTTCGTTGTTGTTGAGACAGAGTCTTGCTCTGTTGCCCAAGCTGGAGTGCAATGATGTGATCTTGGCTCACTGCAACCTCCACCTCCTGGGTTCAAGTGATTCTCCTGCCTCAGCCTCTTGAGTAGCTGGGATTACAGGTGTGTGACCCCACACCCAGCTAAGTTTTGTATTTTTAGGAGAGACATGGTTTCACCATGTTGGCTAAGCTGGTCTCGAACTCCTGACCTCAAGTGATCTGCTTGCCTTGGCCTCCCAACGTGCTGGGATTACAGGCGTGAGCTACCCTGCCTGGCCTCCTTTGTAATACCTTTTATTTTAGAATAGTTCTAAATTCATAAAAACATTGTATCTCTAAAGATAGTACAAGGCCGGGTGCAGTGGCTTGTACCCGTAATCCCAGAACTTTGGGAGGCTGAGGCAGACAGATTACTTGAGCTCAGGAGTTTGAGACCAGCTGGGCAACATGGCAAAACCCTGTCTCTACCAAAAATTAGCTGGGCATGGTGATATACGCCTGTGGTCCCAGCTACTTGGGAGGCTGAGGTGGGAGGATCACTTGAGCCTGGGATGTAGAGGTTGCAATGAGCCAAGATCACACCACTGCACTCCAACTTGGGTGACACAGTGAGACCCCATCTCAGGCTAAATAAAAAAATAAAAATAAAGATAGTACAGAGAGTTCCCATATACCCCACACCCAGGTGCCCCATGATTAACATCTTACATTTGTAGGGTACCTTTGTCACAATTAGTGCACCAATACTGATACATTATTTTGATACCTTTTAAAATACATTAACTTATTTGATCCTCAAAACAATACTATGTGGTCAAAGCTATTAGTATCCTCATTTTACAGATGAGGAAACTGAGGCACAGAGAAACGAAGTACCTTGTTGAAGGTGGTACATCTAATGGAGGACCCAGGATAGGCAGTATGGCTTGCTCTTAACCAGTGGGCTGTATTTCCTATATGTCTGGGGGTAGGTGTTGTGGCACTGAGGGTAGTCAAGGGGGGGCTTCCTGGAGGAGGTGTTTGAGCTGGCTTCAGTACTGTCAGCTCTGTACATAGTGATACTTTGAAGCCAGTGGAGCTGTGTCTGGGCCAGGTTCCCGTAGCCAGCACAAGTTCTTTTACTTAGGGGAGCAAGGAATAGAGAGGGCTAGGGGTACATGCATGATGGCTGGACCTGCTGCAGGGCACAGCGGAGTGAAGGTGAATCTGGGCGGAGGAGGCTGTGGGTGGAATGGAAAGCCAGAGAGGATGCCGGGAAGAAGGACAAGCTGAGGAGGGGCCTGGAGCATGGTTGGTGGCCAGGGAAGGCCTGGACACACCTGAGGAAAGATTAAGAAGTTTTTTTGTTTGTTTGTTTCTCCTTTTGCCACTTAAAAATATTTCCAAATGTATCTCTAAGGGCTAAGAACTCTTTTTATATTTATTTATTTATTTATTTTTTGAGATGGAGTCTTGCTCTGTCACCCAGGCTGGAGTGCAGTGGCGCAATTTTGGCTCACTGCAACCTCTGCCTCCCAGGTTCAAGCAATTCTCCTGTCTGAGTGTACCGAGTAGGTGGGATTACCGGTGCCCGCCACCAAGCTGGGCTAATTTTTGTATTTTTATTAGAGATGTGGTTTCACCATATTGGTCAGGCTGGCCTTGAATTCCTGACCTCAGGTGATCTGCTTACCTTGGCCTCCCAAAGTGATGGGATTACAGGTGTGAGCCACCATACCTGGCCCTCTTTTTTTTTTTTTTGAGAGAAGGATTCTTTTTAAACAAAACCTTAACATTAACATCATTACCACATCTAAAAAATTAACAATAATTTTCACCAACATCACTAGTCAGTGTTCAAATGCCCAAACTGTCTCATGAATTTGTTATTATTTTGTTTGCTTTGCAGTTATTTATTTTTTCAAGATGGAGTATTGCTCTGTTGCCCAGGCTGGGATGCAGTGGCACCATCATAGCTCAATGTGGCCCTGAACTTCTGGGCTTAAGTGATCCTTAGCCTCCCTAGTAGCCGGGACTACAGGCATGTGGCACCATACCTGGCTAATTAAATTTTATTTTGTTATTATTATTTTGTTTTTGTAGAGACGTGGTGTTGGTCTCACTATGTTGATCAGGCTGGTCTCAAATTCCTAACTTCAAGTGATTCTCCCACCTCTGCCTTCTAAAGTATTAAGATAACAGGCATGAGCCACCACACCCAGCCTGCAGTTATTTTGTTATTCAAGTCAAGATGCAAATAATTGTAATTGGTTGCTTCTTAAAAAAACTCTATAGGGAGGCCGAGGCTGGCGGATCATGAGATCAGGAGATCGAGACCATCCTGGCTAACATGGTGAAACTCCATCTCTACTAAAAATACAAAAAATTTGCCAGGCATGGTGGCGGGCGCCTGTAGTCCCAGCTCCTCGGGAGGCTAAGACAGGAGAATGGCATGAACCTGGGAGGCAGAGCTTGCAGTGAGCTGAGATAGTGCCACTGCACTCCAGCCTGGGCGACAGAGTGAGACTCTGTCTCAAAAAAAACCCCAAAAAACCAAAAAACTCTATAGATACCCACCAATCCTCCACCAGCTCTCTGGCACGCTCTGTCTCTCTCTCAAAATGTATTTGTTGGGGAAAGCTGGCCATTTGATCTCTAGAGTCCTTCATCATCTGGGTTTTCTGTTTGAATTTCTGTGGTACAATTAACATGTTCCTCTGTCTTCTGAGAGTAAATTGGTCTAGGGAAGGTCTTGATGGAGGTCAGATTTGTTTATAGGGGGTTGCTTGTCTGCATTGTGAAGAACACCTGGAGGGGTGTCCGGGAACTCCGGGGCCCCTGAGGAAGCTGGGCAGTGGCCCTGGGGAGGGATACGGTTTGGGCCTGAGCTGTGCGGACAGAGGGCAGTCAGGAAGGAGGAGGAGCTTAGCAACCTAGATGGGTGTCTGGTTGACTTTGGGGGAAGGTAGAGAGAGAAGGAGGGAGAGGAGGAAAAATCACAAATTCCTCTCAGCACCAGAGAAAATAGACTTTTATTTTTATTTGGGGGACCACAGAAATTTTTTGCCCTAATGTTTGATCATGAAAGCTTTCAAACATATAGAAAAGTTGAATAGTACAATGATCACCACCACTGAGACCCAATAATTAACATTTTTCTAAATTTGCTTTATCTATGTATGGGCAAATAAATAAATACATACACTTTTTTTCTTGTTAAGAGACAAAGTCTCACTCCGTCACCCAGGCTGGAATGCAGTGGTGCAATCTTGACTCATGGCAACCTCTGCCTCCTGGGTTCAAGCGATTCTTGTGACTCAGCCTCCCAAGTAGCTGGAATTACAGGTGTGCCCTACCATGCTTGGCTTATTTATTTATTCATTTATTTTTGTAGTTTTAGTAGAGTTTCATCATGTTGGCTAGGCTGGTCTGGAACATCTGAACTCAGGTGATCTGCCTGCCTTGGCCTCCCTAAGTGCTGGGATTACAGATGTAATATATATACACTTTCTCTTTCTCTCTCTGCTAAATGATTTGAAAGTGAGATGCAGACATCATGATGCTTCATCTGTCACTATGTCAGCATAGATCTCCTAAAAATGACCCTCCCCTCCGTGATCATTAGTGTTACTAAAAAAATGAACAGGAATCATATCAACAAATGTCTGGCAAATGTGAGCTTGTGGTATTTATTGAGCTCCTGCTGTGGGCCAGGCCTGGTGCTTGGCTGAGTCCCACTGTCTCTCACTTGACCCTCAGAACCACAGGCAGTACTTTACACAGGAGGAAAGGGACTCAGAGAGGCAAAGTGACTCACCCAAGGTCACACAGCTCTGTAGTGTGATGGTCAAGGTGGAGCTTGACTGGAACGCAGGCCTGTGTGGCCATTCCCACTGCGTTCATGGTGGCCCCTTGACCAGCAGGCCCCTTGGAATGGACCATTCCTAGACTTGGCCAGGAGACTGTCATTTGAGAAAGAAGTCGGCATGGCACTCTCCATGTTCATGAGCTAAGGCTGACGAACCTTGAAAGTGAAAGGACCTGCTGGAGATCACACAACCATTGAGTGGGGCCAGCCTTTAGCCTCCTGCCCCTCCTCCCCACGGTCCATCAGCTGGGCACCCTCTGCCGCCTCCATTAGGCACGGCCCAGGCTAGGAGGCTCCCCTGGGGATTCATTTGGATGTGGGGATCATTCTAGAAGAATAGGTTGCAACTGGAAAGAGTGGGGCTGGTGCAGTCAACAGAGTCAGTCTGGAAGCCTGGTGCTGCCAGTTTTTAGCTTGGTGACCTTGGGCAAATGACTTCACCTCTCTAATGCTCAGTTTCTCCTAAACCTACCTGCCAAGCTTATTCTGAGGCTCCAATGGGGCAGTGCACAGTGCCTGGCACCTAGCAGGCATTCTTTAAATGTTTCCATTTCTCTCCCCGCCCTTTGTTTATAGCATCTTGCCCTTACTAGACATTCAGTACATGTGGAATGCGTTAATTCAGTCAGCTACCCTTTATGGGACACCCACCCTGTGCCATGTGCTAGGCCTTGGAGAGTCAATGGGGAGCAAAACACATGGCCCTTACCCTAGTAGAGCTTAAGAATTGTGGGGGACAGAGGTCAGTCTGCCAGGAGAGTGCTGCAGGGTGGGCCTCTGCAGGGCCTCTGTTGGTGGGTGGGCCTCTGCAGGGCCTCTGTTGGTGGGTGGGCCACTGCAGGGCCTCTGTTGGTGGGTGGGCCACTGCAGGGCCTCTGTTGGTGGGTGGGCCTCTGCAGGGCCTCTGTTGGTGGGTGGGCCTCTGCAGGGCCTCTGTTGGTGGGTGGGCCTCTGCAGGGCCTCTGTTGGTGGGTGGGCCACTGCAGGGCAGGGAGGGCTCCCCTGAGGAGGGGACCATTGAGCCAAGTGCAGAAAGAAGCACAGGCATTAATTGGACAACAGGGAGTAGGGAACGGGGGAGCAGATGAGTGCAATCATGCTACTTCTCTCTGCCTCAGCTTCCCCATCTGTGAAATGGGGTGCTGACACTATCTTGCTGGCTGGCTTTGAGGACTTGGTGACATCGCAGATGTGAATATGCCCTGCAAACCATGAAGTTCTCCTGCCAGCTCCCCACAAGAGAGGCGCTGCAAGTATCTGAGGCCCCTGTTCCTCACTCTGGCCCCTCTGGAAGGCTCACCTCCTGCTTTCCTCTCCCCAGTGTTGGACAAGTGGTGAATATCAAGGCCAAGGTGAACCGGGCCTTCAACTCCAGCATGGAGGTGTGTGGGGTGGGCACTGCTTGGGAGTGGGTGCGTGGGTGGGTCCTCTACCTCTTCTATCCATTCTTCTCCCTGCAGCCCAGGGCTACTCACCCTCGCAGGGCCCTGATTAGAACAGCAGAGTTCTGTAATGATTGGCAGAGCAAGGGGAATCCCAAGGATCTTCCTGTTCCAAATCCCGTAACACAGACAGGAAAATCGAGGCCCGGGAGGGGAAGGGACTTGTCCCAGGTCACTGAGCTACATAGATTCCAGCATGGGACTTGACTTCCAGGCCCCTGAGTCTTCACATCCAGCCTCAGCAGCCTAGTGTTTGTGGGAATGGAGGGAAGGCAGCAGGAGCACCTGATCTTGGAGGAGGAGCTGGGGCAGGAGCGTGCTGGGTTGGCCCATGAGCTTGCCTCCCACAGCCTGTCTCCGCATCTGCAAAAGGGAACATGATTCCTATGTGGCAGAGTTGTTGAGTTAATGGACTGCTGGTGATGCCCAGGGCTCTGTGAGCTGTGGGGGAGGGCTCTATTTCCTGCCTATGGACTTCAGGCCCAGGCAACTTCACCAGCTGGGCCCGTGGTTCCTGACGGAGCACTGAGGCTGGGTGACGTAGTCCTGAGTATGCCTCTGGGCACCCCATAAATGCTCAGGTACTCCCAGGTGCCTGTTCTTGATCTTTTATTTTTATTTTTATTGTTTTTTTGAGATGAGGTCTTACTCTGTCACCCAAGCTGGAGTGCAGTGGTGCAATCATAGCTCGCTGTAACCTCGAACTCCTGGGCTTTAGCAATATTCCTGCCTCAGCCTCCTGAGTAGCTGGGACTACAGACATGCGTCACCACACCCAGCTAATGTGTGTGTGTGTGTGTGTGTGTGTGTGTGTGTGTGTGTGTTTTCTTTTTTTTTTTTTTTTTGCAGAGACAGGAGTCTCACTGTGTTGCCCTGGCTTGTTTTGAACTCCTGGCCTCAAGGGATCCTTCCACTGCAGCCTCCCAAAATTCTAGGATGACAGGCCATTGAGACTGGCCTATCCTTTAAATGTAGCCAACATTCTACCTATAGTAAGCCCTGTTGTAGACATAGTCTCATTTTAATCCTCTCAACAATCCCACAAGGGTAGGTCTGATCACTCCCACCTTGTAGATGAGGAAACTGAGGCCCAGAGAAGGGAAGTGTTTTGCCCAAGGTTTCCCGGGGACCCAAGGGCAGAGTCAAAACCTACCTCAGATCTCTGGCCTCCCAGACCTGGTAGGTGGTGCAGAAACACCGGAGGCCTGGGCTGGGCTGGGACTTGCTGTCTGGCGGAGCTGTGGGCCTTCTCGCTGGTGAGTGCAATGTTGTCCCTCATTCCTTCGCCCTTACTGTTCCTCTCCAGGTGGGCATCCAGGTGGCCTCAGAGGACCTGTGCTCTGAGAAGCAGTGGAATGTGTGCAAGGCCTTGGCCACCTTCGTGGCCCACCGAGAGATCACTAAGGTAACTGGGTGCACCTGGCTGCTGGACGCTGCTCAGCGACCTGGGCACCTGCCATGGCAAGTCTGGATCAGGGTGGTGAGGTTGGGGGTTGGCAGAGGGGATGAGGAGGGACACAGCAGGAATCCACAGCTCCCAGAGGAAGGCCCACCCCCCATTGCATTCGGACCCCCAGCCACCTCCCTACTCCTTTCCCCCACCTCTCCCTGTGCTTCTCCAGCGAAGATTCTTCTGGTCTCACCATTCTGCATATCCTACAGTGACACTCCCTATCCTCTGAGCCTTTGCCCAAGGAAGGGACCTGGGTGGGAGCTGGAGGATGAATATGTGTTAGGTCATCGTGGAGGCAGGAAGATGGGGCAAAGAGGGAGGAAGCCTTGGAACTGAGCAGCAGCCCAGGCCTGCCGTGTGCTAGCCTTGGGCATGGGATGGTGCTGGGGACAGGCCCTTGTGCTATTTCAGGAGACTTGCCCTGAGTGTCCCCCACCCTGTCCCCTGGCCGACAGGTGAAGCTGAAGCAGATCATGCCACGGACAGAGGAGGAGAAGATGGAGCACAGTGTGGCGGCCGAGCGCCGGCGCATGCGCCTTGTCTATGCGGACACCATCAAGGATCTCCTGGCCAACTGCGCCATTCAGGACGGTGAGCAGCTGCCAGCCGTGCATGGGGAGGGTAGCTGGAGTCCTGCATGGCCTCTCTGCCCCGGGTCCCCACTGGGCAGAGGCAGGAAGGGAGGCTCCGGGGACTTCCACCCACTGGTGGCCCTGGACCTCTCTAGCCCTCTTGGCCCTGAGGTCTCCTCTAGGGAAAGGGAGTGTTTGGGCCTCTCTACCAGCTCCCAGGAACCATGAAGCTGCAGTTAGGTCATGTGGAAATCCCTTTTTTGTCCACAAAACACATTTGGGTCTCCAGAAGCCAAGGTGTTTGGGAAGATAGTATTGAGCTACACCTTGAAGACTCTGTAGGATTTTTTAAAAAGCATATATATACGCTTATGTATATGCATCTATAAAAAAAGCATATATAGGCCAGGCGCAGTGGCTTATGCCTGTAATCCCAGCACTTTGGGAGGCCGAGGTGGGTGGATTGCCTGAGGTCAGGAGTTCAAGACCAGCCTGGCCAACATGGTGAAACCCCATCTCTACTAAAAATACAAAATTAGCTGGGTGTGGTGGCAGGCACCTGTAATCCCAGCTACTCGGGAGGCTGAGGCAGGAGAATCGCTTGAACCTGGGAGGCGGAGGTTGCAATGAGCCGAGATTGTGCCATTGCACTCCAGCCTGGGCAAAAAGAGCAAAACTCTGTCTCAAAAAATAAAATAAAATAAAATAAAAAGCATATAAAAACATACATAAAAAGCATATATATATGCTTATGTATATGTGTGTGTGTATATATGCATACACACATAAGGTGTGTGTATATAAAGATATAAAATAAAAAGCAAGACTCCTTTCTATCCCAGAATCCAGATCCTCTCCCCAGAAGCAACTACTATTACCCATTTTAGGGTATCTTTCCAGAAGTATTCCCTGCATATCTAAGCATAGCATGTATTATTTAGCCCCTGAAAAGGGGCATTCAGTACATACTGTTCTGTATCTTGTAGTTCCCCTGAGAAATATATCTTGGGGGTTGTTCTATACCAGTACAGAAAGATCTACTTTGAATTGGGTGGGATTTTGACAGGTGGGATATAAGGAAGGGTTCTTGACAGAGGGCACAGCCTGGGCAAAGGCCCAGAGGGGAGACCTTGGACTTGTTTACTCATCTCCAGAATGTTCAAATTTGGGTCTTCCTTGAAACCAAAAGCAGGCGACTTTAGGAGAAAATCTCCTCGGAGTGGGGAGAGAGCAGGCAGAACTTGCAAAGCCCAGTGGAAGCAGCAAGCTGTGCCCTGAGTTCCATGTGCCCTGGTTATGCTGGGCTTGGAGGCTGGAGCTGGGGAGGCCCAGCTCTTCCTACAGTCATCAAGTCCCCCTTGATCCATCCATCCCCTTGCAGCCTTCCTATATATCTTCTGTCCTAACAGCCCTCCCACCTAAGAATCAGCTCAAGTGCCTTTGCCTGGCACTGGGCCTTCTGGCTGGCCACTCAGCTTCACTGGGTACTGTCTCTTGACCCACTGCAGCTCCTGCTAAGCCACAGGCCCCATTGCCCTGTGAATACCCTCCCCGTCCTGTCTCCAGACCTTGGCTCAGGCCACCCTCAACTTCCCCTCCTGTCTGCCCTGACCCTGTCTGTGGCATCTCTGAGAGTCTGCAAGCCAAGCCAAGGGCAATGCCAGCTCTTTGATGGACCCTCCCTGAAGAAGTCTCTCCATGGGAGATGGGAGACAAATGACACCGCCTTGGATTTGGTGGAGCATGCCAGCATCTGCTGCCCTGAAGCCCAAGGCCCCATTCACTGCCTGGCCTCTCCTACTAAGGATATCCTAATGCCGTTGCTGCCAAGGATACCAGGGCAGAGGGCGGGGAAAAACCGTCCTTTTTGAGAGCATATTTACTGGAGCCAAGCACTTTGTGATTATTATTATTTTTTGAGACAGAATCTCACTCTGTCACCCAGGCTGGAATGTAGTGGTGTGATCTCGGCTCACTGCAACCTCTGCCTCCCAGGTTCAAGTGATTCTCATGGCCCAGCCTCCAGAGTAGCTGGGATTACAGGCGCCTGCCACCATGCCCAGCTAATTTTTTTGTGTTTTAGTAGAGACAGAGTTTCGCCATGTCGGCCAGGCTGGTCTCGAACTCCTGGCCTCAAGTGATCTACCCGCCTTGGCCTCCCAAAGTGCTGGGATTACAGGCATGAGCTATTACGACTGGCCTTGAGTCAAGCACTTTGTGACAACAATAACATTTCATCTTCACACAGTCCTGTTGGGTCGGAGTTCACATCTGCCTTTACAAATGAGGCAACTGAGGCTCAGAGGGATTACTCGATTTGCCCACTGCCATGCAGGCAGTCTGGAGTGGAGCTGAGACTCAGACCAGCTGTCTTGTCTCAGAGCTGGTGATGGGTCCACGGCACTGAATGGGCTCATCTCTCACCCAGGGCCACCCTCTGCCTCATGTGCACTTGGTGCCGAATAAATAAAAGAACCTGAGTGGGGTGGAGTGGTGGGGGTCTCTGGGCTGCCTGTGGGGAGGGGCTGCCCTTGGGAATGTTCTCACCTCCCCGCTTCCCTCCCTCACCCCATCCCCGGTCAGATCTGGAGAGCAGAGACTGCAGCCACATGGTGCCAGCCGAGAAGACTCGTGTGGAGAGCGTGGAGTTGGTCCTGCCTCCCCATGCCAATCACCAGGGCAACACCTTTGGGGGCCAGATCATGGCCTGGATGGAGAATGTGGCCACCATTGCAGCCAGGTGAGGGCAGAATGTACTGCCTCTGCCTCCCCTCCTTTCTCCTCCTCCTCCCCTTGGCCACCTCCCTCTGGAGGGGAAACCCCAGCTTAGGGTTGGCATTCAAGGCTTCAGAAGCTTGGCTGTTCCAAATCAGATAAAGAATTTTTGTGAACTGACTATTTCTTGTTCTACTCAAAAAGCTCTCATCTTTTACGTGGGAAACAACAGCTCTCTTGGCCTGGCACTAGATCCTCCCCTTGATCTGGCCCTACCTGTACTCCTTCTAGTATCTATGTTCCCTTCACATCAAGCCATTTGCTGCTCTGTGTTGCCATCCTCCACTTTCCCAGCCCCTGCCTTTGCCCCTGGTGTAGGCTCCTGCTGTGTTTCCCCTACTCTTCTTTGTCTGCTAATATCCTGCCCACTTCCTCCATAAAGCCATCTCTCCCTGTTCCCTTCCTCCAAGGGGTGAAAATTGTTTTCTCTCCTATAACCTCTGTGCCTGTCTGGGGCTTGTTCTACCCTAAATATCAGGGTGTTTTTTATAGTTATGGTAACTGACCTTCACTAATTGACACTCTCACACCTCCATGACTTTGCTTTTGCTGTTCCCTTTACCAGGAGTGCCCTTCCCAGCCAGGCGGATTCCTCCTTATTCTTTAGAGCCTGGCTTCGATGGCCCCTCTTCCAGTTTAACCTGTGGGAGACAGTGCATAAGCAATGCTCTTTTGGGCAGCCTTGGCTATAAGTGCAGGAAGATCCCAGAGGAGGGTAAGAGGCTGATGGTCAGGGAAGGCTGCCTGGAGGAAGAACACTTCAGCTGGGCCTTGAATGCCAAGTAGCTTTGGGTTAGGGGAGGGCTTCTAGATAGTAGGAACAGCAGCTACCAAGGTATAAAAGTTGGAAGGAAAATGGGAAAGGGGTTTACCCCAAACCCTGCTTTCTTCTGTCTCCTCAAACTTGGCTCCTTTCCCACCATGCATAGACCTCAGTATTCTAAGCTATGAAATGAGACTTCAGTTCTGTGCCTCTGAGCAGAACTGCCACTGGTTTGGGTGGCAGTGGGTGGGTCAGAATGTGTAGTTCCAGGCTGGGTCTGGGGATGGGACTAGGGTAGAAGGCCGGCCCAAGCTGGCCTAGTGTGGTGGCTCATGCCTGTAATCCCAGCACTTTGGGAAGCCGAGGCCACTTGAGGTCAGGAGTTCAAGACCAGGTTGGCAACGAGGTAAAACCTCATCTCTACTAAAAATACAAAAATTAGCCAGGTGTGGTGGTGTGTGCCTGTAGTCTCAGTTACTTGGGAGGCTGAGATGGGAGAGTTGCTTGAACCCGGAAGGTAGAGGTTAGAGTGAGCCGAGATAGCACCAGTGCATTCCAGCCTGGGCAACAGAATGAAACCCTGTCTCAAAAAAAAAAAAAAAAAAAAAAAAAAGGCCAGGTGCAGTGGCTCATGCCTGTAATCCCAGCACTTTGGGAAGCCAAGGTGGGTGGATCACCTGAGGTCAGGAGTTTGCAACCATCCTGGCCAACATGGTGAAACCCCGTCTCTACTAAAAATACAAAAAATTCGCCGGGCATGGTGGTGGACGCCTGTAATCCCAGCTACTCAGGAGGCTGAGGCAGGAGAATTGCTTGAACCTAAGAGGCAGACGTTACAGTGAGCTGATATTATGCCATTGCACTCCAGCCTGGGCAATAAGAGTGAAACTCCGTCTCAAAAACAAAAAAAACAAAAAACAAAAAACCTGGCCCAAACTAGTGGCTAAAGCACTGAGGGCATTCCTTCTGTCTCCCCCTCCAAACCTCCTCAGTCGGCTCTGCCGTGCCCACCCTACGCTGAAGGCCATTGAGATGTTCCACTTCCGAGGCCCGTCCCAGGTCGGCGACCGTCTGGTGCTCAAAGCCATCGTGAACAATGCCTTCAAACATAGGTGAGGGTCTGGGATGGGCGCGGCCAGGGTCATTCGGGGCTGACCCTAGAAAGGACCCTACTGCAAACCATCCAGGAGCCCTTTGGCCTGCAGACAGGGTCTAAATCCTCGCCCGGCTCCTGGGTTCCTTCACTGTCTCTGAAATTCAGCTTTGATGTTCCCTTCTTGGAAGCCTTCCCTGGCTCCCAGTCCTGCCTATCCCTGGCTGGGTCAGGGACCCCTCCTGTGGGATCCCCCAGCCCCTGTCTCCCACTGTCTCAGATCAGTGTCTCTGTCCCTCTCCTTGGCTCCTGGCTCCAGGCCTGGACCGCTATATGCTCAGATCACAGGGCCACTTCTTGCCAGTGTTTGGTTGTTTATCAAACCCTTTCCCACACATTTCCTAAAACAATTAGTCTACAGAGTCGTTGCCTTTGCAATGAATTCTGATACCTACTCCCATGAAAACTGACTTTAAATAAGTAAATTTTTTGAGAATTTCAGAGATCATTATTTAATCATTAAAAGTGAGGGATCAGAGCCAGGCTGCCGGGTTCGAGTTTGGCTCCACCTCTTACTGGCTCTGTGACCTTGGGAAGCAACTTAACCCTCCTGAGTCTTGGTTCTTTCACCTATAAAATGGGGCTCATCACAATGACCTCAGAGTTATGAGGATTCAATGAGCTGTTGCTAGTAGAATGCCAGAGAAAATGTCCGGTAAAGATCAGCCATTGCGGCTGCTCTTACTATTACTGTTGTTATTTGCAGTCTGACTTCACGCATTCTGCCGCGGTGCAGGGGAAAAGCCCTTTCGTAGGAGCTGTGAAGCCTGGTTTTTAGCAGATTCCAGGAATCTGGAATCCTTGGAAAAATTATTGCCCAGTTCTAGGCCTTGGTTTCCCCATCTATATAATGTCCACATTCTGCAATTATAGAACTTCCCAAGTGAGGGGGAATGGTGGTAGCTATTTTATAATTAATAAAGATGGTAAGTGACTGGGTGCAGTGACTCATGCCTGTAATCCCAGCACTTTAGGAGGCCGAGGCAGGCAGATCACTTGAGGCTCAGAGTTCAAGACTAGCCTGGCCAACATGGCGAAACCCCGTCTCTATTAAATAAACAAAAAATGGGCCACATGTGGTGGCACACACCTGTAATCCCAGCTACTTGGGAGGCTGAGGCACAAGAATCCCTTGAACCCAGGAGGCGGAGGTTGCAGTGAGCTGAGATTGTGCCACTGCACCCCAGCCTGGGTGACAGAATGAGACTGTCTCAAAAAATAAATAAAGGAATAAAGAAATAAAGATGGTAAGATACACATGAATAGCAGCAACTGAGCTGTTGGAAGCCAGGCTGCCACAGCACTTGTAAATATGCACATGATGAACATTTTCTAATTAGGCTGTGCACCTCCACCTCCTGGTTTATGTCCTCATGCCCCTTCGTGGTTTATGATGGCATATTTATACCTTTGCTTTCTTGGTTGCCTCCTCCCCCGGCCGTTAGCCCACGAGGCATGGACTGGATGGGTTTATTCACTCCCGCATCCTCACAGGGCCGGACACACACAGGAGGTGCTCTGTAAACATTAGTGGAGGGTGTGGTCCCAGGTATCCTGTCATTGGGACTCTGATCCAGGTTGCTGGAAGAACTGCAGGAGTGTGTGTGCATACGTGTGTGAGTGTGTGTGTGCATGCGTGTGTGTGCGTGCATGTGTGTGTATGTGTGTGTGTGAGTGTGTGTGTTGGGGAGGAGGCATGGCCCATGGGAAGGTCTGTCCAGGTTGGAAGCCGCACTCTTTCCCCTCAGCATGGAGGTGGGCGTATGTGTGGAGGCCTATCGCCAGCAGGCTGAGACCCACCGGCGCCACATCAACAGTGCCTTTATGACCTTTGTGGTCCTGGACGCAGATGACCAGCCCCAGCTGCTGCCTTGGATTCGGCCCCAGCCTGGGGTAAGTGGGACCAGTGCCCTGCCCCACCAGCAGCTCCCCTCCCCTCCCTCTCTGCCTGCCAGCCCCCTACAGCCTAGAGGCGTGAGGGGCCCACCCTACCTCTGTGCTGGGGCACGGCCAGCTCTGAGTGTCCTGGCTGTGAGCCCCGGGATGCCGCTTGTGCAGGGCGGGCTTGTTCTGCCTGACAGAACTTGGAATATGTGTGGGTCTGGCTCGGAGTTGGGGATTAATGGACTGTCATGAGCCACAGGGTTGGGAGAGTACTGGCTTTGGAGTCAGATGTGGGTTGGAACCTCGCCTCTACCACATTCAAGTGATGTCCCCCCGAGCTTTCAGTCCCCATGTGTAAAATGGGCGCATCTGCAGTCCCTGCCTCACAGGACTGTGGGGCGATAGATGCAGTACTGACTCCATGCCTGGCTGCGTCCTGGGAGCAGTCAGGAGGATGGTGAAAGCCACGCGAGGGGCACGGGAAGACAGTCAGGAGCCTGGTGCAAAGGTCCTCTTTAACAAAATGCTCCCTGTGCCTCCTGTGGGCCAGGCCTTGGAGAGGCCGCTCCCTCGCTCGGGGGAGGTCCCCTGCCTTCCAGAGCTTAGCGTGAGCTGTAGAGTTGGGTAGAGCCTCGGGATCGGGAGCTGGGGGTCACAGCCACAGCCGCTTCCCAGGCATTTTCCGTGTCGTGCTTGGGACTGGGGGACGTTAGATGTGGTGGTAAAGAGGGTGGGCTTGAGGCAGGCCACTGGGGTGCTGATCCTGGCCTCGGCCCTTACTCCTGTGGCCTTGGCAAGCCCTCACCCTTCATTGTCTCAGGTTCCTCCTCTCTAGAATGGACACAGCACTAGCCCCAGCCTCAGAGGGTTATTTTAGGATTTGGTGCAATTCCGCATGGAAAGGCCTTGAAAAGAGTGGCTGGTGTGTAGCAAGTGCTCAATAAATGTGGACTGTCATTACCATTGTGAGGGGCCTGTAAGGATCCCATTTTACAGAGAAGGAAACTGAGGTCTGGCCAGGGGAGATGGTGTTCCCAGGTCACTCAGAGTTTGAGGGGAGCTGGGGCTACAGCTTAGTTTCCCACTTTCCTGGCCAGGAGGTTTTGATTCCAGCTGCCCCAGTGACACCTGAACTCCACGTTAGGGCTGCAGAATCTCCTTGGGCCCTGGGGGATGGAGAGGGGGCAGGACAGAGGGTTGGGGTAGCTGGTTGCTCCTCCCACAGCACAGCCTATCCCGACTTCTTCCCCAGGATGGCGAGCGGCGGTACCGAGAGGCCAGTGCCAGAAAGAAGATCCGCCTAGACAGGTGAGCAGGGGCTGAGTAGTGGGCAGAACGCTCCACTGACCCCAGGGCGCTCGCTTTTCTTCAGAGCTGCCTGTGCGCTGGGCCCTGGGCCAGGCCCTTTTCATCCTCTCGTTTCGGTCTCATTACACAGCTGTCTTCTGGCCTGTTGTACAGGTGAGGACGCTGGGGACAGAGGGGTTAGGTGGCTTGCCCAGGGACACACAAATAGCATCAGCAGAGTCAGAATTTGAACCTGCCGATTTTAAATCCTGTGTTCTTCCCATTGATTCTGATGCCCACTTGGCAGATGAAGAAACATTCAGAGAGGAGATGCAGTTGTTCAAGAGGTACAGCCACTTTGGGAGGCTGAGGCAGGCAGATCCTCTGAGGTCAGGAGTTCAAGACCAACCTGGCCAACATGGCAAAACCCCGTCTCTACTAAAAATACAAAAATTAGCTGGGCATGGTGGTGGGTGCATGTAGTCCCAGTGCACCTATAGTCAGGAGGCTGAGGCTGAGATAAGATAATCACTTGAACCAGGAGGTGGAGGTTGTAGTGAGCCGAGATTGTGCCATTGCACTCCAGCCTGGGCAACAGAGCAAGATTCCATCTCAAAATCAAGCAATCAATCAATCAATCAATCAGTCAATCAATCGAGGTGTGTCTCACTCTGCTGTGAAAGCATTTACGGACTTTGGAGGCTATAAGCACACCAGGGATCACAAGCTGTTGTTAATAAGAAAGTGTGCATCTATGGCATTTACTGAGCATTTACTGTGTGCCAGGCACTGTTCTCCTTGTGATGACCCCTGAGGCAGGGGTGACTGCTGGTTCCATTTCACAGATGAGGACACAGCAGCATCAGGGTGAGGTCAGTCAGCCAGGATGTGGGGTGTGGGGACCGAGCCTTAGACGCCACACCCTTCCTTGCTGGCTCGCTCCCACCTCCGAGCTTTCCCTGGTGTAGGGGCCAAGCTGGTGTGCTCTCAGCTGCTGTGTCCTGTGTGACCACCCAGCCTCCTTAGCTGGACAGGAGTCTCCCACTCTGCCGGGCTCAGCACAGGGCCTAGCACACAGTAGGCCTGCAGTAGTCTGTGGAAAGTGCTGGACGTCCAGGGGACCCAGGTTGTCATCTTCCCTCCTTCCCAGGAAGTACATTGTGTCCTGTAAGCAGACAGAGGTGCCCCTCTCCGTCCCCTGGGACCCTAGCAACCAGGTAAGGCCCTCTGCTCCAAGGGGACAGTCTTCAGACCCACTGGGGCCCCCACCCTTTCCTGCCTGTCAGAACGGGTTTGGGGGAAGGCCGGGGAGAACAGAATATGAATGACAAACCTCATGGTTGCTACCGTTAGCAAAGAGCTTGCCTGTGTCCATATTTGGCAGGTGGAAGCGGAGACCTTGAAAGGCAGAGCAGCTTGTCCAGGGTCACACAGTGGGTCTAGCCAAGCCCAAGACTGGACCTCCCTTCCCAAAGTCCAGGACTCTTTCCTCAGCACTGCCCCCCATGCCCCCCATTCATGGTCCAGGTTCCTCTCTGGCACACCCTTAGCCTCGGCTCAGGGGCCTTGGAGGAAGGGGGCATGGTAGTGGTAGCACCTGTGTGCTCTTCCAGGTGTACCTGAGCTACAATAACGTCTCCTCCCTGAGGATGCTCGTGGCCAAGGACAACTGGGTGCTGTCCTCGGAGATCAATCAGGTAGCTGACCCCACCCACCCAATTTTCCTTTCTCTTCTGAACCAGAGGTGGCTGATGGCAAGCAACAAGAACTCTCCTATACCACTTATGTCAAAAAAGGATCTCTTCAAAGAATTGGGTGAGATCAAGAAACCAGTCCAGTTATGGAAACGTACCCACCTCTGCAGGGTCTAGAGTTGAGAACCCCTAGATCCTTCTCTCCTGCCTGCCCCACTTCCTGTTCTCAGCCACTCAGGTCTGCTCCTGTCTGACCAGGCACTTCCTCTCTGTTCTTCTGCAGTGATTGCTGCAGGGATGGGGGCAGCCAACAGGCACGGGCTTACAGGAGACCTAAGCTCTGCCAGCTGCCTGTGCCCTTGGACAAGCCACCTCCTGCCTGTGACGCTAGGGCTTGGATTCTCAGCACAAATGTGCTGAATTCATGGGGATGCAGCGGAGACTCAGAGAGGCTGAGCTGTGTATTCACAGTCACACAGCAAGTCAGCCATAGCCCTGAGCTTCCAGCCTCAGCCTCCAGCATCCCCATCAGTCCACTCCACCACCCAGCAAATGAGGCTGCCCTGTGTCCCATGCAGGTCCGCCTGTACACTCTGGAGGATGACAAGTTCCTCTCCTTCCACATGGAGATGGTCGTGCATGTGGATGCAGCCCAGGCCTTCCTGCTGCTCTCGGACCTGCGTCGGAGGCCAGAGTGGGACAAGCACTACCGGTGAGGGGCCAGGGTGAGGGCAGGGCAGTGTCCCTTCTCCAGCCTGATGAGGGAGAGGATGTCTTCTTCTGCAGGTCATCCTCCATGATGCTCTGCCCTGCTGGCCATTAGCAGGGGCTGGGAGTGGGTTGTAGTTCCATGTTGGGTGGGGGGTCAGGGTCGTGGGTATTTTGAGCCCTTAGGGAAGAGACTGAGCATGGAATTGGAGCTGGAGGCTTGAGTTGAAGTCCTGCTTCTGTCCCAACCAGCTGTGTGATGCTGGATAAGTCAAAGTCACTTCCTTTCTGGCTTCAGTTTCTCTCTTCTTAAAACGCATGCTTTTTAAGAAGAGTGGGTCATGGATTCACACTGAGAGATACTGATTTTCAAACCATGTGCTCTGGAGTTCTGTGTTTCCAAAGGGGCTTCCAGAACTGCTTGGGGTGGAGTCAGAAGGCTGAAGGGTGAGTGGGATATAGCATGGCCAGTTTGCTGAACTTACCAAGTTTGCTGATTTTCCTCACAAATATGTTATTTTTGAATATAATGAATGATTATGAATAGAAATATATTATTCCTTTACATACATTTGTTCCTCCAAATTTGTTGATTGTTCGGCTGACTATCTTCTTCTCGAATTTAGTCAAGGAAGATAAATATGTTCTTAGGAAAATAGCAAAATTTGTGTTTTTCAAGTCCCGTTAAAGTCATTTTCTATTCTGCCAACACCCTGGCTTGGGGGGGGGGTTATTTGATAATCGCTTGTTATGAGGAGCCTACATTCTGGAAGATTTCCATAAGGAGGTTCTGTGTGTTTGGAAACTCAGTGTGCCGGTCGTTTGGCGAATTGTGTTTTGACAAACTGGCCTTCCCCTTCCTACCCCATCTGTCTTCTCCCGAGCAGGCTTGTAGCTCTTTATACACGGGCTTCCTGCTGAAGGTTTCTTTGCAAAAAGGGCCATGTTGCCTTAAAAATCCCTGGCCCAGCTGACTCAGGCCTGCTGGTTGTCCCCTTCCAGAAGGCAGAGAGGTGATTTGGTGGTGGGTGTTGTGTAGGGGGAGGGCGGTTGTGCAAGTGATAGGTGGGCTTCTTAGAGGGAGGCTGGGGTGGGCCTTGAAGGCCAGACCAAATCTTGATACTTGATCGGATTTGTGGGGGAGTGGCCTGAGGGGAAAGAGAGCCCCTAGTTTCTTCCCCATACCCTGCCTACTGCTGAGTACGGGCAGGGGATTGGGGAGGAGGAGGTGGGTCTGGACGTGGCCATGTCTGCCTTTGTGTGGGTGTCCTTGTGTGGATGCACGTGTAGATATGAACCTGTGTATGCCCATGCATGTATGTGTCAGGTGCCTGGGCCTAGGGATACATCTCTGCCACCTGATAGCCTGAACACACCCCAGCCCTGCTTCCTTATTAGCTCTGTGGCCATGGGCAGGTTATCTTCCTCATCTATGAGATGGGAACACTAAAAGTGTCTACAGCATGGGGCTGTTATGGAGATTAAGCAACAGATGTAAAGCACTTAGAACAGCACCTGGAACTCAGTGGGCGCTCAGTAAATGTTAAGAACAACTGCTAAATCATCACACATCCTTGTAGTGTCTGTACCTGCGCAGACATGTACAGACACACGTGGGTCTCTCTGTATACTGGTGTCTGTCCATGTGCCTGTGCACATATGACCACGTGTGTTCATGTATGTGCACATCTTTGTTCCCGTGTCTGTGTGTATGTGTTCATTTACTTGCATGCACGTCTACGTGTGCCTGTGTGTACACACGCACATGTGTGTCCATCTTGACTGGGCCTTGCTGCCTTCCTGCTGGTCCCTGCTGAGCAGTACGGGGGGTGACATCCCACCACAGAAGCTGCTCAGGCGCTGCACTGTGGCAGGGCGTGGGCAGACCGGCTGCCTGCATGGGAGCTGGAAGCTTCCTGGGGCCCTGAGATCCCGACCTCCCCACAGGAGCGTGGAGCTAGTGCAGCAGGTGGACGAGGACGATGCCATCTACCACGTCACCAGCCCTGCCCTTGGAGGTCACACAAAGCCACAGGACTTCGTGATCCTGGCCTCGAGGCGGAAGCCTTGTGACAATGGGTGTGTGCCTATCTGCTGTGGGGTGGGAGACACAACTGGACGGAGTGGTAGGGTGGCCGCATCTCCCTCCCAGGGAAGGCCATCAGCCTGGAGCCAGAGCTCTGCTTCCCATTGGCTGTGGGGCCCCAGGCACCACTAGACTTTTCTGGGCTGCTGTGGCTTTACCATGGGTAAAATGGGGGACAGGGGCACACGCTTCCCTTCTTGTCACATTTCCTACAGCAGGGCTGCCCTTGCCCAGGGTGGCTCAGGCTGCCTCGATGCAGGCCTTGGACAGGATATTTCTCGGGTGGCCACGTCCTTGGCCTCCTCCCTCTGACAGCCCTGTGTGGGCTGGAGGGCCTAAACATCTCTTTTGCTGGAGAGACAGGGACAGAAAAAAAATCCCAAAGCCCACGAGTCTTCCCCCGAGCGTTGAAGTAGAGTGGCTTTTCCAGAAAGTCCACCGTGGAGGCAGGTTGGCTCCTGGTGAATTTGGTGCTAACCCACAGGTGCCTCCTCCCTCCAGCCTGGCCCTGAGCCCCACATCGGGGCTTTAAGAGTCGATGTGCCTTGCATCCCCTGAGGAATCTGTGCCAGAGGGGGCAGGGTCTGGGCTTTGGTTGGGTGGAACAGGCCCCCACTTTCTTCTGTGGCTGACCCCTGTCCCCTTGCTACCCTTCCTTCACTCAGGGACCCCTATGTCATCGCGCTGAGGTCGGTCACGCTGCCCACACACCGAGAGACGCCAGAGTACAGACGCGGAGAGACCCTCTGCTCAGGCTTCTGCTTCTGGCGCGAGGGGGACCAGCTGACCAAGGTGAGGCCGGTCCCCCTCACCACGCCCCCAGCCTGGCTTCACCCCAACACCACACGTATATTGAGCTTAGCACTGCTGGGCTAGGATAGTCCCAGAGCTGGGCGCCCCAGCAGGCTCCTGCTTCCAGCCTGGGGGAGCCTGGAGTGTCAGGGGCTGAAAATGATCTCATCTGTGTAGAGGTAAGTCAGAGGCTGCTGCATGGTCTTGGAAAAAGCTCTGGGTGCTGAAGTCAGAAGGCCTGGTTTCTGAACTGAAATTCCATCTCACTCGTCATTCCCTTGGATAGCCCTTCTCATCTAGGAAGTCTTTATATGGGCTCTGAGGGCCCATAAAACCCAGCAGTGCAGTCCGTGTTGATGGGCAGGAGGCTGAGGGAAAGTGAGGGTGGGGTACTGCAGCCTCCCCACTCACAGCTTCTGTTAGGGCCCTGCAGCCGGGCCCTGAGACTCACCCAGCAGAGACTCAGCTGGTGTTTGCTGAATTCATATGCTTGAACCCATGAGCGCCTCAGAACCATCCCTGGGCTAATGTCTAACGTGTCTCTATGGCCAAGATTCAGAGCTGGGCCCTGGAGACGCAGCCGCTGCCCTCCAGGGCCTCTGGCTGGCGGGGAAGATGCACGATGACAATGTCGTGTGTGGTGGCGGGAAGCCAGGGTTGTCAGCGCCCCCGGAAGGGTTGGGGGAGATCAGCTGGAGGAGGCCATGCTGGCCAACTGTGTAATCTAAGACCCTGGGGAGTTGGGTTGAATTTTCTGCCCTCCCAGAAGACAAGCAAGGCTGACTCACCACCAGCCTGTGCCCATTGGGCTCCCACCCCTTCCCAGTACCCTCCCCTAGCTCGGTCCCCCTGAGCCTGGCTTCCCACCCTGCAGGTGTCCTACTACAACCAGGCTACCCCAGGTGTTCTCAACTATGTGACTACCAATGTGGCCGGCCTCTCCTCTGAGTTCTACACCACCTTCAAGGCTTGCGAGCAGTTTCTCTTGGACAACCGGAATGATCTGGCCCCCAGCCTCCAGACCCTCTAGATGCCCTCAGTGGCCACATCATGCCCACTCCCACTCCATCCTGCCCCCAAGGACTCACATACAGTGCCTGGAGAAAGCCAAAGGCCTTTATTTCTTCCTGCCTCCCCGTGGGAAGCCTCCGCCCTGGAGCCCGCTGGGCCACCACCCCGGGGTGCTCAGTTTCTGCCAACATCGGCCAGCAAGTCCTTGCGGTGCCCCTGGGGCAGCCTGTAGTAGACTCGGGTCCTATCCACAGCCCTGGCTGCCAGCAGCGCTGTCCTCACAGAGGCATAGTCGCCCCCCGCTGGGCTGTGCTCCACTGTGACGGTGGCCCGGGGGGAGGATGCCAGCAGCCTGGCTATGACTCCAGCTGTGCTGTGGCCCAGCAGTATTGCCTGCATCTGGAAGGACACAGGTTGCCAAAGCCCCTGGCACAGCTCTAGCATATCTGTAAGCAGATGTTCTCTGTAGCCACTGCCCAGCACCTCCTCAGGCCAGCCTGGTGCCACAGTCACGTGGGGGAAGACCTCAGCCACAGCTGTAAGCAGCTCTCTGCCAGCCACATGGCCAGGGACCGAAAAACTCCTGTGGGAGATTTTGGCCCCAACCCACACAGGCCAATGCAAGAGGCCAAGGCTGGAGAGGTGTGCCAGCAAGGCCAGGGACGGCCGGAGGGCTGCGGGCTCTGCTATTTGCAAATGGATGCCCCAGTGTCCGGGACGTGTGGCCAGCTGTTGCAGGCAGGACTCCAGCGTCAGGATGCTGCCACTTGGAGCATGAACAATGGGCACGGGGTTTTCAGCCACAGTTCCCTCGAGGCCAGTGTTCAGCAGGATCATGCCTTCTGTGTCTGGAAGAGGCGGCAGGGGCAACAGGGTTTAGGATTTGGGTTATCATAGGTTTTAGAGTACCTTGTTAAAGGGGCAGTGGGAGTTATGGAGTCATCAAGGATCTTGCCTCTCTGGAATCTGTCAACCCATTTTTGGGCTCCAGGTGGATGGGTTGATTTATAAATGTGCCTGGTGCGTGAGAAACTCTTGCTTCAGCTCTTGGCCTTTACCCATGACTCAGTCTGGGGGCTGGTGCTGGCCTTGCCCGTAGCACTGTGGCTGAGGACTGGTCTGAAGGCCAGGAGCCCTGTGCTCTTGACATCACTGTACTCCCTCTCCCTCTCCCGCAACCCTGCCCCACCTTGCATCCAGGGTATGGTGTAAATAAACCCGTGTTGTCATGGCAACAGAGACTGGCGTTACCTGCCCCAAGCAAAGGACACCCCTGCAGATGAGCTAGGAGCACCAGGGTTGAAGGGTAGACCTTACCTGGGAGGGTCATTGTTGCTGTTTGACCACTGCCCTGGACGTCAGGAACCAGCCACTCCACATTCAGACCATCATCCCCAGGCAGCTGGAGAAGAGGGATCAGGCTGCCTCCCGTGTAGTACATTGGTTTCCGTGTGGCATTCACTGTGGGGCCCCAAATTGCCAAAGTGAAGTGGCTGCCATTCATGGAACACCTTCTATAGGCCACAGGTCTACAGGCATCCTCTCTAAACCTCATGGCACCCTGCCAAGTAGCTATCCTTTCCTTGTTTTGTAGACTAGAAGAAGTGACTTGCCCAAGGTCTTATAAGCAGTAAGCAGAGTTGCTGGGAGTGGAACCTGATGGGGCCAGGTCTGCCTGGCCCCAGAGCTGGTATCCTTCCCCCTCGCTTAGGTGGCTTCCATGGCAGGAATGCAGAGTCTTGTGGGGCCCCTTTGAGATGGCTTAACTGCGGCTCTTCTGGGTTCGGGGACAAGGGAATGAGGGGTTTGGACGGTGGCATCTGATCACTGTTTAGCAAATACAGTGGAGGCCTCTGAAGCATTAGAGTAACCCACAGTGGAGCTGTGCACCAAGGGAAATAATGGGGGGTTTGGAATTTGCTGGTTTCCTGTCTGCTGGGCCACATACAAGCTGAGTGACTGTATTGAGGTGCTGTTTCTCTATAAAATGGAATCCCTCAGTTTCTCTATAAAATGAATGTGTGGGTCAGGCAGGTGGCTCACGCCTGTAATCCCAGCACTTTGGGAGGCCAAGGCGGGTGGATCACCTGAGGGCAGAAGTTCAAGACCATCCTGGCCCAACATGGTGAAACCCTGTCTCTATTAAAAATACAAATTTAGCCGGGTGTGGTGGTGCAGGAGAATCACTTGAACCCCGGAGGCGGAGGTTGCAGGGAGCTGAGATTGAACCGCTGCACTCCAGCCTGGGTGACAGAGCCAGACTATGTCTCGAAAAAATATATAAATAAAAATAAAATGTATGTTTGAAGCTTAGCATACCATCCCAGGGCCTGGCACACAAAATGCAGCTGCCTCCTGTCCCATCCTGGCCTTCCCCCTTCTGATATCCCTTCCGCCCAGCTCTGCTCTAGTGCCCACCAAGTGCTGCCCCATGCAGAATCCAGCCCACACCGCCCTTCCCAGTTTCTCTCCTTACAGGCCAGCTGCTTGAACTGTGACAGGAGAGGCTCAAAGATGTCATAGTAGACTTGGTGGACAGCAGTGTTATCCCGGACGTAGAGCAGATCCTCCACCGACATGGGGTCCGAGGCAGCCTGCCACAGTGTCAGGCTGTACCTGGGGCCACGAGAGCTGACTCAGTGCCTGTCTGAGCCCAGCAGACCCTCAGCCCCACTCCTGTGCTCAGAACTGGATGTCAGCTGGGCCCAGGGTAGAGCATCTGTCCTGCAGTTGCCCACCCGCCACTTCTCCCTGAGTCCTACCCCTTCCCAAGGGCAGGAGCCAGAAGGAATTCAGGAAAGATGACAGAAAGCAGAGGCCCAGGAGGGAGGGGGAGCCTGTCTTGCCTCCTCATTTGCAGTGTCTATTTCTGAGTCCTGTCTTAGGAAAGGGGCAGGACAGATGGGGCAGGGTGTGGAAGGGTAGATCAGGCATCAAGACGGGGAGGGGGCAGCTTTGGGAGTACTGTGGAAGGTAGGGGGGAATAGTGGGGGCAGAGAAGTCTCTAAATTCCTGTAGGGCTATCCTAGGGCAGGGGTTGAAGGCACAATCTGTGTAGCCCCAGGGGTACAGCTGGCTCCTATTGGAGGAAGCTGTGGGGAGACAAATTGTGTCTTGGTATAAATATTTTCCAGAGGGCAGAGAATTACCCACCAATGAAAAGCCTCTTGCAGGAGGTAGTGAGTAGCCCATCACCAGAGGTATGCAAGCAGAAAGCAGGGACTCTGTAGACGGCATGAGCACCAGCAGGGGTTGGACGAAATGACCGTTAAGACCCTTCCAGCTATGAGCTGAGCTTCTGGGATCTTGCTGGGGGTATCAGTGCCTCCAGGAGGGTGGGGGTGGGTTTGGTGGTTTTCACCTTTCAGATTGGCTCAGCAGCCAGCTGAAGTGGGGCCAGGCGGCCCGCACCATGGAAGACCGCACAGGGAAGGTGACCCTCTGGGGTACCACTCCCACCAGCTCGTGTATCTTCTCCACCATGGCTCGGGTGTAGGTCCTGTTTGGGAATGTGGACATGTAGAAGGTGGTCCAGCCTGGAGACAGGGTAGCCTTGGGATATTTCTCCTGGACCAGGGCCAGGAACCTGCAAAAAAAGTCAGAGATGTTGGTATCACGGAGCTGCGGCGGCCCCTTACTCTCCTCTGGGTTCTCATCACAGTGTTAGGGAGTGGCAGGGCCTATTGGATCTATGATAAGGTCAGAAGCAGAGTCCCAAAGAACAGAATGGCTTGTTTCAGGTCCCATAAATTGGGCGTGGACTTTGGAGTCAGGGAAGTCTGGGTTCAGATCCTGATACTGATCTTGGGCAGGTAAGTCAACCTCATAGACAGCATCCCTTCTAGCAGGGCTGGCTTCTTAAACATCCACATATAGACAGGAAACTGACTCAGAGCCCCAGCCTGTGGGAATCTGAGCTCTGCCAGCTGGGAGTCTCTGAAGTTTCTCAGGTTTTCTCTAAAAATTTCCCTCCTGCTGGGCGCGGTGGCTCACGCCTGTAATCCCAGCACTTTGGGAGGCTGAGGCGGGTGGATCATCTGAGGTAGGGAGTTTGAGAGCAGCCTGACCAACATGGAGAAATCCCATCTCTGCTAAAAGTACAAAATTCGCTGGACGTGGTGGTGCATGGCTATAATCCCAGCTACTTGGGAGGCTGAGGCAGGAAAATCGCTTGAACCCAGGAAGCGGAGGTTGTGGTGAGCTGAGAGCACACCATTGCCTTCCAACCTGGGCAACAGAGTGAGACTCCGTCTCAAAAAAAAAAAAGTTCCTGCCTTCTTGCCTTCCTGCCTTCCTGCTTTCCTTCCTCCCTTCCTTCTTTTCTTCCCTTCATATATTTCTCTCTTTGCTTTCTATATGGGGTCTCGCTGTGTTGCCCAGGCTGGTCTCAAACTCCTGAGCTCAAGGGATCCGCTCACTTTGGCCTCCCAGAGTACTAAGATTATAGGTGTGAGCCACTGTGCCCAGCCTAAAATTGTATTTGAACTTTGCCTTGATGAAAATATTTTAATTTTTTCTTTGTACTTTTCTTCTTCAAAAGATGCAAATTTTAATAGGCAAATTATGTTGCCACCCACTGCCCACCAAAAAAAACCTACTGAGTAAAATTAGCACTCCAAGAAGACAGGTCATATTTATCTTGGGTCATTGATTACATTTTCCAAACTGCTACTTTGGGAAGGCACTTCAGCTTGAGAAGCACAATAATAAATACTAGATGGATGGATTGCTGGCTGGTTGGATGGATGGAAGAAGAGATGGATGGGAAAGAGCCTGGAGCTTAGAATCAGAAAGGCCTGGGTTTGAATCTTTGCTCTGCCACTTACTAGACTTAGGCAGGTCTTTTAACTTCTATAATATAGTTCTTGCATTAATAAAATGGAAATATTAGTACCTACCTCATTCTCGTAAGAGTTAAATGGTGTTCTGCGAGTCAAGTGCTTAAAACGCTTCTGGGACACATAATATACATTGAACGAATTGAGCTTCCACTATTGTTAGCTTTATTATCTGCAAAATGGGGAGAAAACCTTAACCTGGCAGTGCTATGTAAGGACCAGATCAAAGACATTCTCTTCTTTTATGTGGTCTCTTTGTAAACGGTAGAGCACTGTGCAACTACTGTATGTGAGTGCTGTGAGCAGCGGTGCTGGAATTCATGAGGCCTGGGGAAGGAGTCAAGCTATATATAGTATGACTGGAGACAAACTCAGAGGTCCCCTAAGATCCCCATCCGTGGTAGGTGTTGACAGAAGAGGGCTGGACACAGCTGGGACAGAGAAGCAAACACTCACTGTGTGGCATTGACCTCAGTTGAGATGAGCATGTTGGGGCCCTTTAAGATGTCAGCATTGATCCACACGGGCCGCCGGACTTTGCCTTCCTCTGTCAGCCGCCGCAGGAGGTCCAGGGAGGGGCCCACGGCCTTGATGTTCTTGAAGTCCAGTTTGATGCCTGTGGGGAAATGGACAAGGGCTTGGGGAACTGGCGAAGGAACCAGGAAGATGTGACTCCCTGGGCAGAGAGCAGAGAGCGTGTGTGTGTGTGTGTGTGTGTGTGTGTGTGTGTGTGTGTGTGTGNAGAGAGCAGAGTGTGTGTGTGTGTGTGTGTGTGTGTGTGTGTGTGTGTGTGTGTGTGCTGTGGAGTCAGGGGAGGGTGGCAGGACAAGCACCACATCCCTGCAGGGTGTGGGGAAGGCCTTTCGAAGAGACAGAGCTAACTCAGAGAAGAAGGGCCTGCCTCTAGAGGAATTCCCATCTCCTGCGGGGAGGAAACAGAGGCCAGGTAGGGACCTGGGCTTGTGGCTGCTGCAGCTGCTGAAAAGGGGCTGTGGTTCCTGAGCAGGGTAGACTCAGAGGGTCCTAAACCACCAGAGCCTGTAGGGAGGTCACTCAGCGGCCGGGAAGGTGCATTTGAGTAGAGGAGGAAATCTCTGCAGAGGAAGGACCCGGTACTTTTCAGGGCGGTGAGGAGATGAGGCTGGGAAGATAGAGAGGGATGTTGAAAGCCAGGCCAAGATCATACTTTTTCCTGAGGACAATGGGGAGCCATGGAGGGTTAAAACAGAGGTGTGGCATGACAAAACTGGTGTTTTGAAAAGATTCCTCAGGGGTGTGTGTGTGCGTGTGGTCATGGTAGTCAAGGGAAGCCTGGAGGGGCTGAATTTGGGGCAGGAAGCCGGTGAGGAGGGAGGTCCTGGAGAGATACAATGTGGCTGCGACTAGATGGGGGCAGGGTTAAAGGTTAGGATTGGTGGATGCAGCAATTAAGTGGCTGTGAGGATGAGGGAGAGGGAGGCATTATGGTGACGCCTGGATTCTGACTGTGACTGGTGAAGGGGCGCAGAGGGGAAGGGTGGGGCTGGGCTTTGAACATGTTATGTCCAGTTCTGTGGATACAGGGGGAAGCACTCTGAGCATGCGTGACACTTTGCAGTTCACACTGTACTGCCCGCTGTCTCCCCTGTGTGTCCAGGAGAGAACACCAGGACCTGCACTGACACGCTCCCCATCTCGCCTAGTCCTCACTGAGCCTGAGCATCTGTAACATTGTGATGAGAAAGCCAAGGCAGTGAGCACCTCGTGTCAGGGCTGGACTTGCTTCCCAGGGAGGGATCTCTGCACATGCTGCCCCAGGGCCAGAGGGCTGGGGGCCGGGGAGGGTTTCCAGAGAGACCCTTACCCTTTTGGGAAGAGCCCAGCACAGCATCCAGCCACTGCTCCAGTGTATTGTCGCTGTAGATAGCCGGGGGGTGTGCCATGATGGGAACTCCTGTCTCATTGGCTGTGCCGAGCCCTTCTACATTGACGTCAGCCTCCAGGACCGTGATGTTGCCTGTGGAAGAGGCAAAAACTCAGTTTCTTTTTTTAAAAAAAGAAAACTTTTTTTCTCATCATAAAAGCATTACAAATTACAGAACATTTGAGAAATACAGAAAAGCAGAAGAAGAGAAAAATATTCACCCACACTTCCATCATAGTTTCACATTCTGATGGATTTTCCTTCCATTTTTTTCTATGCATAGGTTTTTTTGGAGACAGAGTCTTGCTCTATCGCCCAGGCTGGAGTGCAGTGGTGAGATCTTGGCTCACCTACAACCTCCACCTCCCAGTTTCAAATAGTTCTTGAAATTCTTCTGCCTCAGCCTCCCAAGTAGCTGGGATTTACAGGCGTGTGCCACCACATCTGGCTAATTTTTGTATTTTTAGTGGAGACGGGGTTTTACCATATTGGCCAGGCTGCTCTCAGAACTCCTGACCTCAAATGATACGCCCACCTCAGCCTCCCAAAGTGCTGGGATTACAGGTGTGAGCCACCGCGCCCGGCCCTATGCCTAGTTTTTACACAGTTGAGACTCCACTGCATTTATAATTTTTTATGTTTTTTTCAACATTATCACACATTTCCAGATCTTTTTTTGATACATCTCATTAGAGCAAACAAGGCAAAGAAACAAAAAGCTTCAAAAGCCCTGGTTGATGGTGTTCACTACCATGTAGCTGATCATCCCCCATTCCTGAGATGCTTTGGTAGTTTCTGATTTTTGCTATTAGTCCTGCTATGTTGCCCTGTCTGGTCTTGAACTCCTGGGCTCAAGCAATCCTCCCACTTTGGCCTCTCAAAGTGTTGAGATTACAGGTGTGAGCCTCAATGCCCAGCCCACGGGGTCATTTTTAAAGCCCATGTTATCAAACTACTTTCCAGAAAAGTTGTTCTGATTCCTGTCCTCGCCTGTAGTACACAAGGTTGCCCATCTCACCGCATCATCACCAACACAGAATTATCTTTTAGCTTCACACAGTTAACTCAATCGGGCGGACATCTGACTCCTGCCTTCAAGAATTCAGTCTTGTAGGGAGCCTACAAGACTGAATTAGGACCTTTCTAATGGGAAGCAGTCTCTAGAAAACCATGCAAGGGGCACTCACACTTGAAGAGTGTAGTGGAGGGAGAGGGGTCGCTTTTGGCCCTTGCGGCATCACAGACAACTGATGCCAGAAGGGGCCTTTTCTCCTGCTTTCTCCCCGACTCCTGACCATTCTTCTCACCTCTAGCAAGTCTATTCTCTACAGAGCCACCAGAGTGAGTGTCCTAAACATGTACCTGATCATGTCACTTCCTGTTACAAAAGGCCAGAAAACCTCCCCATTGCTCTGAATATGAAGCCCAAACTCTTTATTATAGTCTTTGAGGTCTCTACAATCAGGGCCTGCCAGATTTTCCATTTTCATCTCACGTTCCACTCTCCTTCATTCTCTGAGTTCCAGGCACCCGCTTCTCCAACTTTAATGTGCACATACATCCCCCAGCGACTGTAAAAATGCATGTTCTGATCACTAGGTCTGCGGCAGGGCCTGAGATTCTGCATTTTTTTTTTTTTTTTTTTCCAGACGGAGTCTCGTTCTGTCGCCCAGGCTGGAGTGCAGTGGTGCAATCTCGGCTCACTGCAAGCTCTGCCTCCCAGGTTCACGCCATTCTCCTACCTCAGCCTCCCGAGTAGCTGAGACTACAGGCGCCCGCCACCACGCCCAGCTAATTTTTTTGTATTTTTAGTAGAGACGAGATTTCACCATGTTAGCCAGGATAGTTTTGATTTCCTGACCTCGTGATCCACCCGCCTTGGCCTCCCAAAGTGCTGGGATTACAGGCATGAGCCACTGTGCCCGGCTTTCTTTTTTTTGAGATGGAGTCTCGCTCTGTCGCCCAGGCTGGAGTGCAGTGGCACGATCTGGGTTCACTGCAACCTCTGCCTTCCGGGTTCACGCCGTTCTCCTGCCTCAGCCTCCCAAGTAGCCGGGACTACAGGTGCCCACCACCATGCCTGGCTAATTTTTTGTGTTTTAGTAGAGACAGGGTTTCACCATGTTGGCCAGGATGGTTTCAATCTCCTGACCTCGTGATCTGCCGGCCTTGGCCTCCCAAAGTGCTGGGATTACAGGCGTGAGCCACTGTGCCTGGCCTTCTTTTTTTTTTTTTTTTAGATGAAGTCTCACTCTGTTGCCCAGGCTGGAGTGCAGTGGCACGATCACAGCTCACTGCAACCTCTGCCTGCTGGGTTCAAGCGATTCTCCTATCTCAGCCTCCTGAGTAGCTGGAACTACAGGTATGCACCACCATCATGCACGGCTGATTTTTGTACTTTTAGCGGAGATGCGGTTTTGCCATATCAGTCAGGCTGTTCTCGAACTCCTGACCTCAGGTGATCCACCCGCCTCAGCCTCCCAAAGTGCTGGAATTACAGGCATGAGCCCGAGATTCTGCCTTTTTAACATACTCCCCAGGGGTACGCGTGCTGCTGGTCCACGGACCACATGTTGGGTAGCAAGGCTTTAATTTGTTTTGTCCTCCCCATCTCTGGGCTGTTGCCTGGCAACACTCTTCTCTCAACTTTACTGCGGCACCTCCTGCTCATCCTTTCGTGTTGGCTTAAAAAAAAAACTTCCTCAGCCGGGCGTGATGGCTCACCCCTGTAATCCTAGCACTTTGGGAGTCTGAGGTGGACAGATCACTTGAGGTTAGGAGTTCAAGACTATCCTGGTCAACATGGTGAAACCCTGTCTCTACTAAAAATACAAAGATTAGCCAGTCGTGGTGGTGGGCTCCTGTAATCCCATCTACTCGGGAGGCTGAGGCAGGAAGAATCACTTGAACCTGGGAGGCGGAGGTTGCAGTGAGTGAAGATCATGCCACTGCACTCCAGCCTGGATGACAGAGAGAGATCCTGTCTCAAAACAAACAAACAAACAAACAAACAAACACTCTCTTCACCTTAAACGTTGTGACTTGCCTTCCAGAGGCTGAACCTGGAGGCTGACTTGCTTGAGGCTGGGAAGTGAAGAAGGAGCAAGAGATGAGAGGAAAGGATTGGTTTCCTATGGCCATAGCAGCAGCCCTGGTCCTCAGGGAGCCACATAGTCAGGAGGGAAGGGGACATGCAGTCACTAGCCTTCCTCGTGCCAGCTTTACCCATCTGCAGGAGAGCATGGTGGCTGTGTGCGGACTGTGAATTGACACTGCTGGCTTCCAGTCCCCACCCTAACACTTTCCAGCAGTGTGATCTTGGGAAGGTTGTTTGACCTTTTTGTGCCTGTTTCCTCATCTACAAGAATTAAACAATAAAATATCCCTGGTTAGGCATTCACTAAGTGTTAATTATTTATATGGAGTTGCTTGCTTAACTAGTATAAGGGGCCGTCTGGTATATTTCTGTTGCTTCAGCATAATTATTAATAATGACCTCAAAAGATCCCTGCTTTGGTTGATTTGGTCATTCTACCAACCCTCAGACCCCAGTTTCCTTGTCTGAAATGGAAGGAGTTTGCTTGAGCAGTGATTCTCAAAGTGTGATCTCGGGACCAGCAGCCTCAGCATCACTTGGGGGTGGGGCCAGCAGCCTGTGTCTTCTGAAACGTGTCCTGGTTTGAGGACTGTTCCCTTCATCTTTTATAGCTACTGCTTTAAAGTTCACTAGCACGTTCATGAACGTTATCTACTGAGCTTCCCAACAGCCCTGAAGGAGGGGGTGGGGGTCAGTGGCTTGGAGTGTGCACTCTGGGGCTGACCACTCTGGGCTCCAATGTTCGCTTAACTGCTTTCAGAGAGTGTAACCTTGGCTAAGTCACCTGACTTTTCTGAGACTCTATTTTTCTCCTGTGAAATGGTACCCATGAAACAGGTTGCATGGTAGTTCCAGGAGAACCTGTGTGAAATGTGCATACCGTGAGCCTTGGCCAACTGGTTACTATAACCATTTTTGAAGTGCAGATTTCTGGCTTCTTGAGGCTTTGAAGGCAAAGGCTTCCTTACAGGTCGGTCCCTGACAGGTCGAGGAAAGGGTAGCTGGGAGAGAGGGCAGTATAGTCATGACTTCGGAGTCAGACATGTGGTTTAAATCTAAACTCAGAGTTTGTCAGCTGCACAACCTTGAGCCGGCCGCTTAACCCCTCTGAGCCCCTATTTCCTTGTGTGGAGAGACATGTAAACAGCCATCATGCCACCACAGTGACCGGTGGCTGATCCTCGCTTCTCTCCCTCTGTCTTCTCCATCCCCTGCCCTGGCCTGCCTCAGTCTTGGCAGCTGGACTTACTGTTCAGGGCAGCTGTCATGGCTTCCTTGCTGTTGGCTGCGTGGTACCAGGTGACCTCCAGGGCATCTCGGCGGCTGATCTGGCCCAGGCTCAGCAGGTAGTCCAGCATGTCGGCATCGGGGCTGCAGGCCTCCAGCTCACAGCCTGGAAGGAATCCCAAGGGGCTGTTAGGGTCTGTCCTCACGCCAGCCCAAGACTCATGTTGTTCATCCCATGACCCTCCCTGGGCTCCCACTGTGTCCAATACCCCATCTGGCAGAGGGACGGTGAGGCTCAGACTCACTGGTGCTGCAATAGAGGGAAATGAATGGGCTCCTGGGGCCCATGGAAGCCTCAGTACCAGGCTGGCAGTCAGGAAAGGGGGGTAGGTTCACAGAGGAGGGAACACTTAAGGAAGACTTGAAGGATGGGTGTAAATTTCACAGAAAAAAAGGAAGAATAGGTTATTCCAGACAGAGAGAAAGCAAAGGCTTGGCTTCAGGAGAGTGCAGTTGCCTGAAGGAAGAGCCATTGACCTGGTAGAGATGGAACATAAAAGTGGAATGTGGAAAGATTGGAAGAGGGGGCCGGGCGTGGTGGTGGCTCACGCCTGTAATCCCAGCACTTTGGGAGGCTGAGGCAGGTGGATCACCTGAGGTCAGGAGTTGGAGACCAGCCTGGCCAACACGGTGAAACCATTTTGTATGTGGTGTAACCACATACAAAAAGTAGCTGGATGGCTGTGGTGGCAGGAGCCTGTAATCCCAGCTACTCAGGAGGCTGAGGCAGGAGAATCACTTGAACCCAGGAGGTGGAGGTTGCAGTGAGCCAAAATCGCACCACTGTACTCCAGCCTGGATGACAGAAAGAGACTGTCAAATAAAAAAAAAAAAAAAAAAAAAAAGGCTGAGTTTGGTGGCTCACACCTGTAATCCTAGCACTTTGGGAGGCCGAGTTCAAGACTAGCCTGGGCAAAATGGTGAAACCCCATCTCTACTCAAAATACAAAAATTAGATGGGCTTGGTGGCATGTGCCTGTAATCCCAACTACTGGGGAGGCCGAGGCAGAGAATCACTTGAACCTAGGAGACAGAGGTTGCAGTGAGCCGGAGATCATGCCACTGCCTGGTTGCACTCCAGCCTGGGTGACAGAGTGAGGCACTGTCTCAAAAACAAACAAACAAACAAACAAACAAACAAACAAACAACTCTTCTCAGTGGCTGAGGCCTGTAATCCCAGCACTTTGGGAGACGGAGGCAGGCAGATCACCTGAGTTCAGGAGTTCACGATCAGCCTGGCCAACATCGTGAAACCCCATCTCTACTAAAAATACAAAAATTAGCTGGGCATGGTGGTCCATGCCTGTAATCCCAGCTACTGGGGAGACTGAGGCAAAAGAATTGCTTGAACCTGGGAGGCGGAGGGTGCATTGAGCCCAGATCATGCCACTGCACTCCAGTCTGGGCGACAGAGCAAGACTCTGTCCCAAAAAAAAAAAATTATAAGATTGGAAGAAGGTTGGGATCAGGTTGTGAATGGCCTTGAACTTTAGCAAAGGAGTTGGTGTGTGCTGAGGGCAGCGAGCGAGGGTTGCTTGGAAAGATCTGGGTTGCAGAGCTAATATGAGCTGACAAAAGCAGGCAGAGGGACCTTGTAAGAGGGGTCCAGGAGGAGACTTTGAAGCTTCTCAGAGGGCAGGGCCGGAGGGATGGAGGACAGAGGGTGGAAAGGCAGAGCCCTCGAGGCTCAGGACTGAGGAGCACAGGCATGAGGTGGGGGCATGGTGGCTACTCCAGGTAGCTGTGTGAACGGAGGAGCCCTTCACTGAGAGGCTGCAGGGGTGAGCATCTGTTGGGGCTTAGAGATGAGCTCAGCCCAGCCTGCTGAGTTTGAGGTTGCTTGTGTGACTCCTAAGAAGGGCACAGGAGGAAGGTCTGGGCTGAAAGCCAAGATCTGATGGTCTTCAGGCAACTGAAGAAAAAAAAGTTAGAGGGGGCCAGGCACAGTGGCTCATGCCTGTAATCCCAGCACTTTGGGAGGCCAAGAAGGCAGATCACCTGAGGTCAGGAGTTTGAGACCAACCTGGCCAACGTGGTAAAATCCTGTTTCTACTAAAAATACCAAAAAAAAATTGGCCCAGCCCAGTGGCTCACGCCTACAGTCCCAGCACTTTGGGAGGCTGAGGCAGGCGGATCACCTGAGGTCAGGAGTTTGAGCAGCTTGGCCAACATGGCGAAACCCTGTCTCTAGTGAAAATGAAAAAAAATTAGCCTGGTGTGGTGGTGCCCACCTGTAATCCCAGCTACTTGGGAGGCTGAGGCGGGAGAATCGCTTGAACCCAGGAGGTGGAGGTTGCGGTGAGCCGATATCATGCCACTGCACTCTAGCTTGGGTGACAGAGTGAGACTCTGTCTCAAAAAAAAAAGAAGAAAAAAAGGACCGGGTATGGTGGCTCATGCCTGTAATCCCAGAACTTTGGGAGGCCAAGGCGGGCAGATCAGGAGGTCAAGAGATCAAGACCAACCTGGCCAACATGGTGAAACCCCGTCTCTACTAAAAATACAAAAATTAGCTGAGCGTGGCAGAGCACGCCTGTCATCCCAGCTACTTGAGAGGCTGAAGCAGGAGAATCGCTTGAACCTGGGAGGTGGAGGTTGCAGTGAGCCGAGATCTCATCACTGCACTCCAGCCTGGCGACAGAGTGAGACTCCATTTCAAAAACAAAACAAACGAAAAAAAACCCACAAAAAATTAGCCGTATGGTTGCACACGCCTGTGATCCCAGCTACTTGCAGTGCTGAGGCAGGAGAATCGCTTGGATCTGGGAGGCGGAGGTTGCAGTGAGTTGAGATTGCACCATTGCACTCCAGCCTGGGGGACAAGAGTGAAAACTCCGTCTCAAAAAAAAAAAAAAAAAAAAAAAAAAAAAGTTAACGGGACTTTCTGCTGGGGATGAAGTCAACGGGACTTTCTGCTGGGGATGAAGTCACGTAGGGCTGGGGGATGGAAGAGAGAAAAAACTGCAGGTGGGGAATGAGGCTTGGTAGGGACGAGGGCTCAAGAAGAGCTGGTTGGCCTGGCGTGATGGCTCACACCTGTAATCCCAGCACTTTGAGAGGCTGAGGTGGGTGGATCACCTGAGGTCAGGAGTTCACGACCAGCCTGGCCAACATGGTGAAACCCCATCTCCACTAAAAATACAAAAAATTAGCTGGATGTGCCTGTAATCCCAGCTACTTGGGAGGCTGAGGCAGGAGAATCGCTTGAACCCGGGAGGCGGAGGTTGGAATGAGCCGAGAATCGCGCCATTGCACTCCAGCCTGGGGCAACAAGAGCGAAACTCCGTCTCAAAAACAAAAACAAAAACAAAATGGAAAGCTGGTCAGAGCTGTAAGTCAGAAGTGGGGATAAGGAGCGAGCAATGCGGGAAGCCACTTAGGATGGGATGGGGGGAGGCACCTACCTGGCCGCCACAGGGTGATGGCAAGGACTGTCGTGGCAATGACCACCACAGACACACAGGTAATGCCAGCAAACACCCAATTGACCTGATTCTTTGATAACTGCTCCCTCCAGGCCATGGCGATGCTGTCTGGGGAATGCCCCCAACTCTGCACGGCCCAGAGTCCCTGAGGCTCCCTGCAGCTGGGATGCTGTGGAAGGCAGGAGCTCCCAGCAGCAGCTAATTCTCCACCAGGTCTGGTCCACTCTGCAGCCCTGTAATATCTCTGACTGGAGATAACCCCTGAAGCCCCTCCTCCCTCCCCACCCCACTCCTCTTTCCCACACCCTCCCAGGATCTTAACAGGCTAACCAGAAAGTCTGCCATCCCTAAAATGACCTTTGAGCACAGTAAGAGGCAGCAGAGAATGCTGAACCAAGCCCCGACCCCTGGCTGTCTGCCCCTGCCTGGGAATCAGGAGACCAATCCCAGCCCCTGTTGCTTTTCTGGAGTCCTGGAGCAAGTGTCTGCCCCTCTCTGGGCCTCATTGCCTTCTGTGTAAAAGGAGACACTAGACTGAGTGATCTCGAACATTCTGTTCTTTCCCTTTCTAACTCCAGGCTTTCTGCCCTGCCCTCAGGGAATCCTGTATTATCAGGCAAGGGGGACAAAGACAGATTAGATCTGCGTAAGGGGCAAAATCTTCCTTTCATCTGAGATTATGGCTAATAGATTATCTACCTGGGATATAAATTGGTAGTCCTGGCATGCTGGCATGGGTTACTGCAGGCCGGTTCTGGGGCAGCGAGTCCACGGGGAAGGGACTGAGTCACCACTTCATGCAGGCAGAGGGAGTTCTGGGGGCCCTGGTATGGGAAGTGAGTGAGAGGCTGCCCCTATTCTGAGGACCCCAGAATTTAAATGAGTCCAGGAATCACCTGTAACCTGCACGGAGACTTCAGCGTCTACATGCTGGGGCTCACGGAGAGATCCAGACTGTGAGGCTGTGATAGGCCACCCGAGGCAGAGCAGGGCACTTGGTGGCTTTGATTGTGTGTGTGAAAGGGTGTCTAGAGTGATGTCCAGGTGGGCAGACGTCAGGGACTGAGGGTGGTGGGCAGGGCGGGAGGGATTTTGGTCATGGGGCTTGTCGTGGATCATTCCTGAGTCGATTTTCCCGCCTCAGCCTCCCCAAGGAGAGAACTGGATATAGAGGCTGTGGGCTCAGGACTGAGATCAGGGCCAAAGACAAGGGCATGAGCATCATTTTCTGGCCAAAGCAAAGAGAGAAAGGGACGGAGGCTGACTTCTGGGGACCACTGACAGGAGGACAGGTGGAGGAAGAGGCATCAGTAGAGGAGAGAGGACAGCAGAGGGCGGTGGGGGGTGTCAATGGAAAGGTCAAGAAGAAAGGAGTGGTTAGCCAGGCCGGGAAATGGAGCCCAATAAGGACAGCAAGGCCCCTGATGCTGGCCAGGACCGTTTCCCTGGATCAGTGGGGAGGGCAGAGGTCAGAGCAGAGCCTGTTTAGAGGGGCCAGGAAAGACCAGAGAGGATGAAGGTACGGGAGGGAGAGGCCCTGGGACAAAGTGAGGATGGGAGCAGGAGGACCTGGTGCTCAGGGGGTGCTATTCCACAGGATGTGGGGAACGGTGGGCATTGTGAGTGGTGAGTCTGGGGATGATGGTTGGCAGGTGATGTGGTGAAGGGGGACAGTGAGGGAGAGGTTTGGGATAGGCAGTTTCTGTTGGCTGGTTGGGGCATGTGAGGTATGCCTACAGGGATCCAAAGAGACCCAAGCTGTGGGCTGCTAGATGGACAGGACCCCACTGAAGACCCGCTCCCCACCACTGTACATTGGGAAATGTGAGGCTGTGATGGGCCACCCGAGGCAGAGCTGGCCCTGGAGCCCAAGCTCAATTCTCGGTTCTTGGAGCCTCTGGAGAAAGGGAGATCTAGTCTCTCTGGGCTTCTGGTTCATTCTCCAAATCAACTCAACAAACTCAGCAGCTGCCAGGAGCCAGGCCCTGGTGGGGTGTCAGGACTGCTGGCTGGAATGGAGCAGGGTCAGTGCTGTGGGATCTTCTCAGGAGACAGTAAGGGGGCTATAGACAAGCAGGAACATGTCTTGTGAGTCCCCTTTCTTAGGGGGGCTGCCTTCCCAGGCCACCCACTCCGGATTCCAGAATCTACATGGTAATTGGGCCTCACCCAGATCCCTTCTGTAATAAGGCATGGAAGGGTGTGTTAACTGGAATATTATGACAGCCGCAAAAAGCTAACAGAATGACAGAAGCTACATCTTGAGTAACAACCACATATGCTTTACTCTATAGTTAAAGTCTAGAGGAAATTTCTGTGTAAGAGCTGGCCATAAAAAAAAGAAAAATGAAATGGCCGGCAGGGTGGCTCAAACCCATAATCCCAGCACTTTGGGAGGCTGAGGCGGGCGAATCACTTGAGGTCAGGAGTTCAAGACTAGCTTGGCCAATACAGTGAGACCCTGTTTCTACTAAAATACAAAAATTAGCTGGGCGTAGTGGCACGAGCCTGTAATCTCAGCTACTCGGGAGGCTGATGCAGGAGAATCGCTCGAACCTGGGAGGTGGAGGTTGCAATGAGCCGAGATTGCACCATTGACCTCCAGCCTGAGCAACAGAGTGAGACCCTGTTTCAAAAAAAAGAAAAGAAAAGAAAAGAAAAGAAAAAAGTCTAGAGGAACACCAAACCACCAGAATTATACAATGTGACTCCAGGGTTGTCCCCAAGCCCCGTACTGATAAGTCTCACCTAGTCTGGCTTGCATTTTTTCTGCTTTTATTAATAATATTATTTGTGATTTCCTACAAAGTGTCCCACATTTTAATTTCATCCACGTGTCACACAACACTGCCAAATGACTCTCACGTCCCCATGTTGCAGGCAAAGAAATCAAGGCTTGGAGAGGTCGAGACTTGTCCCAAGTCACCTCAGTGTTAAGTTCAAATGCAGGTCAGGCTGACTGTGGGCCTGTCTGCCTGATTTTATCCATCTACTTGTCCCTTCTTATTCACACCCATTTACAATGGGACAGTCACTTATTTTGGCAAGAATATTTAACAGTAATGCTGGACAAATCTGTTTTTGAAAGAAAAATCAAGAACTTAGTTCTTACAGTTCATGAGGGCACCCCCCGCACAAACCATCCTCATTTTGGAGCTGCTGCTCATTCAGTGTTCGTGACACACTTATGAGGGAGGCATTCTTTTTTTTTTTTTTTTTGTTTGTTTGTTTGTTTGTTTTTGGCAGAGTCTCGCTCTGTTGGCCAGGCTGGAGTGCAATGGCACAATCTTGGCTCACTGCGACCTCTGCCCCCTGGGTTCAAGCGATTTTCCTGCCTCAGTCTCCAGGTAGCTGGGATTACAGGCACGCACCACCATGCTCAGCTAACTTTTGTATTTTTAGTAGAGACGGGGTTTGACCATGTTGGCTAGGCCGGTCTCGAACTCCTAAGCTCAAATGATCCACCTGCCTCAGCCTCCCAAAGTGCTGGGATTATAGGCGTGAGCCACTGTACCCAGCCAAGGAAGGCATTTTTATGCCCCTTTTTCACAGAAGGGAGCCAGAGTCAGTTTGCAGCAGAAAGGGATGCCCGTGCCCCGTCATTCCTACTCCACAGGCCGTGTGTCACTTATCGTCCCTGGGAAAGAAGCCGGGGAGCTGAGCTCTTAGGCGCGGAGCTTCGCCACCTCTCTTGGCTCCGAAGAGCTCTGCAGACTGTCTGGGAGGAAAGAGACTTCATCTGGCTCTGGTTTTTGGCAGGAGGAACAGCCTTGGAACCGACTCCAAGCTGCAAAGACTCCTCCATTATCTGTGATACTTCTCGTTGGGTTATAAATCACTAAACAAGTTACTGAGCACACATTCTGTGCCAGGCACTGTGCTAGGCTCTGGAGATCCCTCCCATGGCATACTGTGGGAGAGAAGAAAGCAGGGGCTGTCAGGAGGCTCCAGCATTTCAGATGTGAAACAGCCATTTTATTAATAGAGTTGGTGCACATCAAAAACACAGAGCAGGCTTATAGCCTGTAAGGATGTCAGACATGGAAAGTGGCAGTAGGCCCAGGTTGGGACATGCAGGATGGAGAAAACACAGCTTAGAAACCCCAAACTCCTGGGTGGGCCAGGAGGCTTTCAGAAGAGGCTTGGCTGACTCAGAGAACCATCAGGGACGGGGGCTAGGGAAGACCTTCCAGACAAAGGGCGCAGTGTGTGTGGGAGAGGGCCCAGGCATGAGGGAGAAGAGCCTGTTTGGGAGTGTGAGCAGTGTGGCTGGAGCACCAGGTGGGAAATGGGGGGAAACAGAGTGGGAGAGAGATGAGACTGGGGATCCCTGGAGGGTTGGGTCACCCTGATGAAGAATTTGGCTTCAACCTGGAGGGGTGGGGGAGCCCTTACCCATGGAATAAGCAAGGAACGCCACACTCAGCTTTGCATTTGGGAGGTGGCTGGAGGCTGGAGTTGAGAAATGACTCCTGGAGGCCTGACTGCCTCTGCATCCAGGCTGTCCTGTTTAGCACTACCCACCCCTGCACCCCTGAAGAGCCACAGGACTTCCCACACTGCATTGCTCAGAACAGCAAATGGCCGAGGGAAGTGTGTGCCTCAGGCTGTGTTATGTGGGTTACTCTGATACTCTCCCCACTTCCACACCATGATGTGTCATAGGGGAGATGAAACCAGGGGTGGTTCAGAGACTCCAACGTTTCAGATATGGAGCTGTCATTTTTAGAACTGGTGGTTCACACCTGTAATCCCAGCACTTTGGGAGGCTGAGGTGGGAGTTGCTTGAGCCCAGGAGTTCGAGACCAGCCTGGGCAATGCAGGGGGATCTCGTCTCTACAAAATAAAAAAATAAATTAGCGAGACATGGTGGTGCATGCCTATAGTCCCAGCTACCCAGGAAGTGGGAGGATGGTGCCACTGTACTCTATCCTGGGCAACAGAGCAAAACCCCATCTCTAAAAAAAAAAAAAAAGAAAAGAAAGAAAGAAACCCATTTGCCTATTTTGACACTATCATGTTGTAGGAGAAAAAAAAAATTCCTTTAAAAATTAATGACCACAAACTGGCCCTCACACAGCTATTTGGTCCTAATTTGTGCTGCTTAGGTGGTCTCAACACTCTAAATGGTGGAATTTTATTTAAAGTAGTTTCATATTGGTGGTGTCCCAAGATAACTACTATAAGCAAAAACAAGTTTTCTCCAGAGGAACATAGAGGCTGGGCGCAGTGGCGCACACCTGTAATCCCAGCACTTGGGGAGGCCGAGGCGGGCAGATCACTCAAGGTCAGGCATTCGAGACCAGCCTGGGCAATATGACAAAACCCCGTCTCTACTAAAAATACAAAATTACCGGGGTGTGGTGGCTCATGCCTGTGATCCCAGCTACTTGGGAGGCTGAGGGAAGAGAATCACTTGAACCCAGGAGGTAGAGGTTGCAATGAGCCAACATTGCACCTCTGCACTCCAGCCTGGGCAACAGAGCAAGACTGTCTCAAAAAAAAAAAAAAAAAAAAAAAAAAAGCTTTAATCCAAACCTTA
>NC_037668.1:82559366-82604228 GCF_003255815.1 Theropithecus gelada
GGTTTACGCCATTCTCCTGCCTCAGCCTCCTAAGTAGCTGGGACTACAGGCGCCCGCCACCTCGCCTGGCTAGTTTTTTTTGTATTTTTTAGTAGAGATGGGGTTTCACCGTGTTAGCCAGGATGGTCTCGATCTCCTGACCTCGTGATCCACCCGTCTCGGCCTCCCAAAGTGCTGGGATTACAGGCGTGAGCCACCGCGCCCGGTGGCCTTAAGGAATTCTGAGACAAAGTTTCACGGAAAATAAGCGGTTCCCAGTCAACAATCCCAAAAGTCATAAGAAAATAAGGCACCATGGGTGAAAACCAAGAGACAATGTAAACAGCAGAATCAGACCCACAATTTTGTTCAGAATACAAAATTATCAAAAGCAAAATAACATGGTTTTTTTTGTTTTTTGTTTTTGAGATGGAGTCTCTCTCTGTTGCCCAGTCTGGAGTGCAGTGGCGCGATCTCGGCTCATTGCAACCTCTGCCTCCCAGGTTCAAGCAATTCTCCTGCCTCAGCCTCCTGAGTAACTGGGACTACAGACACATGCCACCACGTCCACCTAATTTTTTGTATTTTTAGTAGAGATGGAGTTTCATCGTGTTAGCCAGGGTGGCCTCAATCTCCTGACCTCGTGATCCACCCGCCTCAGTCTCCCAAAGGACTGGGATTACAGGCATGAACCCCCGTGCCCAGCCTGTTTTTTGATTTTTTTGAGACAGTGTCTTGCTCTGTCATCCAGGCTGGAGTGCAATGATGCGATCATGGCTCATTGCAGCCTTGAACTCCTGGGCTCAAGCGATTCTCCCGCCACAGCCTCCCAAGTAGCTAGGACTACAGCTGTGCACCACCATGCCTGGCTAATTTTTGTGTGTGTGGAGATAGGGTGTCACTATGTTGCCAGGCTGGTCTTGAACTCATGGACTCAATCTATCCTCGTGCCTAGGCCTCCCCAGAGGGGAGGGATTAAGGGCTGGGATTAAGGCATGAATTACCACACCCAGCCTGTTTAATATGTTTAAAGAAATAAAAAAACAAGCCAGGTGTGGTGGCTCACACCTATAATCCCAGAACTTTGGGAGGCCGAGGCTGGTGGATCATTTGAGTTTAGGAGTTTGAGACCAGCCTGGCCAACATGGTGAAACCCCTTCTCTACTAAAAATATGAAAATTATCCAGGCCTGGTGGCACGACCCTGTGATTTCAGCTACTCAGGAAGCTGAGGCACCAGAATTGCTTGAACATGGGAGGCGGAGGCTGCAGTGAGCTGAGATCATGCCACTGCACTCCAGCCTGGGCAATAGAGTGAGACTCTGTCTCAAAACAAACAAACAAACAAACAAACAAACAAACAGCTTTAGGCCAGGTGTGGTGGCTCACGCCTATAATCCCAGCACTTTGGGAGGCCAAGGAGGACAGATCACCTGAGGTCAGGAGTTTGAGACCAGTCTGGCCAACATGGCAAAACTCCATCTCTCTCTACTAAAAATACAAAATTTAGCCCGGTATGGTGGTAGGTGCCTGTAATCACAGCCGCTTGGGAGGCTGAGGCAGGAGAATTGGTTGAACCCAGGAGGCAGAGGTTGCAGTGAGCAGAGATCGTGCCACTGCATTCCAGCCTGGGCGAGAGAGTGAGACTCTTACCTTAAAAAAAAAGAAAGAAAGAAAGAAAGAAAGATGGAAGGCTTAGTGTGTAACTCATCAGAGTTACACAGGGCAGAGAAAGAATGGGAAAAAAGAAATTTCTAGAAAATTTTTCAAAATTTCTGATCAATACCAAATATTCCAAATAGAAAAAAAAAAAAATCCATACCTATATGTGGCATAATATCATTGTAGAACACCAAAGTAAAAGATCTTATTTATTTTTTATTAAAATTTAAAAAAATTGAAACAGAATTGGGGTCTCTCCATGCTGCCCAGGCTGGTCTTGAACTCCTGGCTTCAAGCTATCCTCCCACCATGGCATCCTAAAGCGCTAGGATTACAGGCATGGGCTGCTGCATCTCGCCCAAAGTAAAAGATCTTAGAAGCGGCCAGAAAAAATAGAGTCGGGCTGGGCACGAATAGATTGATCACCAAAAAGGTGGCAGACTAACTTCTCGACAGAATCCACAGAAGCCAGAAGGCAGTGGAACATTAGCTTTGATGTACTAAAATAAGATACCACTCTAGGCTCCTACATACAGTAAAAATGTTTCGAGAATGATAATTATAATTTTTTGGCAAACAAAACTAAAGGATTTTACTACTAAGAAACTCTTTTTTTTGAGATAGCCTCGCTCTGTTGCCCAGGCTGGAGTGGGCTGCAGTGATGCAATCTCGGCTCACTGCAACCTCGGCCTCCCGGGTTCAAGCGATTCTTGTGTCTCAGCCTCCTAAGTAGCTGGGATTACAGGTGTGTGCCACCAGGCCCAGCTACTTTTTATATTTTTAGTAGAGATAGGGTTTCACCATGTTGGCCAGGCTGGTCTCAAACTCCTGACTTCGAGTGATCTGCCCACCTTGGCCTGCTAAAGTGCTGGGATTACAGGCGTGAGCCACCGTGCCTGGCCAGTCCCTGTGTTTTTCTTTTGTTTTTGGAGGTAAGTGATCCTCCTGCCTTGGATCAACCAAAGTGCTGGGATTACAGGTGTGAACCGTTGTGCTCAGCGCATTTTTTAATTTGTTTCTTGAAGGAGGGTAGCAGTATTAATTAATTTTGGACTTTGCTAACTAAAATTTGGATGTTAAGAATAGATGTATACAGGCCAGATGCAGTGGTGCATGCTTGTAATTTTAGCACTTTCGGAGGCTGAGGCGGGAGGATTGCTTGGGCTCAAGAGTTTGAGACCAGCCTGGGCAACATGGTGAAACCTTGTCTCTACAAAAAAATTTTTAAAAATTAGCCAGACATGATGGTGTGCACCTATAATCTCAGCTACTTGGGAGGCTGAGGTGGGAGGAGGTGGAGTTGAGGCTGCACTCCAACCTGGGCGACAGAGTGAGACCCTGTCTCAAAAGAGAAATAAAAAAGAATAGACATGTAATATGTAACTTCCAAACAAATGGAAAAGGAAAGAAAGGAGTATGAGAAGAAAGGCAAATTCAATAATCCAAAACAAAGTGAGAAAAGAGAAAAACAAAACGAAAAAGGAGATGTTCTGCTTGTAATAATGGCAGAGTAGCTCCTAACAGATCAATTTTCATACTGGTAAAAATTATGAGCTCTGAACAAAACAAACAAACAAGCAAACAAAAAATCTCCTGAAGACTCTGGAAAGAGAGCAAAATCAGGGAGAACCTAAAGGGAAACCGACAGTCACAAGAAAAGAAGAAATAGCTACTGGGTGCAAAATATATTTAAAATCTCACAAACATAATATTGAACCGAAGAAGTCAGAAGAAAATAGTTTGTGCTGTATAATTCCATGTATATGAAGTATGAAAACAGGCAAACCATATTAAAAGTCAGGATAATGGTTCCCCTGATGAGGAGGAGGATAGTGATTGGAAGGGGGACGTGAGGAGGATTTCTGGGGTCCTGGTAACGTTCTATTTCTGGGTCTGGGTGCTGGTTTCATGGGTGTGCTCACTCGGTGAAAATTCATGAAAATAGACATGACATATGCAATTTTTTGCTTCAGTACAAACTTAAAAATCAAAAGGGAACAGAGACAAGAGGGACAGGCAGGCAGGGCAGACTGTGAAGGGGCCTCAATGCCAGACTAAGGAGCTGAACGTGACCCTGGCAGCAGTGGAGGACACTGAAGGTGTTAAGAGGGGAAATGAGTTGTCAGGGAAGCGGCCTCTCTGCCTAATGTGGGTGGCTCGGAGAGGGGAACACCTGCCCCATGGGACATTATTTACAGGACTGGCCAGAATCTGGGCTTTCAGTGACGAACACCTGAGCTAGGATGGAGGGTGTGAGGTTGGAGGCCAAGAGTGGATTTGGAGGTAAAATTGGAAGGACTGGCTGGGTGCAGCCGCTCAGGCCTGTGATCCCAGCACTTTGGGAGGCCGAGGCGGGTGGATCAAGAAGTCAAGAGACCAAGACCATCCTAGCTAACACAGTGAAACCCTGTCTCTACTAAAAAAATACAAAAAAATTAGCCGGGCGTGGTGGTGGGCTCCTGTAGTCCCAGCTACTCGGGAGGCTGAGGCAGGAGAATGGCATGAACCTGGGAGGCGGAGCTTGCAGTGAGCCAAGATCGCGCCATTGTACTCCAGCCTGGGCAACAGAGCGAGGCTCCGTCTCAAAAAAAAAAAAAAAAAAAAAAATATTGGAAGGACTTGGGAGTTTACATGCAGGAGGCCAGGGAAGAAGAGGGAGGAGTCAAAAACGATCCTTGGGAGAGGCTTGTCACTGGAGCTAAAGAGTGAGGGAGGGGACGCTGGAGGAAGAAGCAAGTTTAAGGGAAGAATTTTTTTTTTTTTTTTTTTTTGAGACGGAGTCTTGCTCTGTCGCCCAGGCTGGAGTGCAGTGGCGCGATCTCGGCTCACTGCAAGCTCCGCCTCCCAGGTTCACGCCATTCTCCTGCCTCAGCCTCCGAGTAGCTGGGACTACAGGCGCCCGCCACCACGCCCGGCTAGTTTTTTGTATTTTTAGTAGAGACGGGGTTTCACCATGTTAGCCAGGATGGTCTCGATCTCCTGACCTCGTGATCCACCCGCCTCGGCCTCCCAAAGTGCTGGGATTACAGGCTTGAGCCACCGCGCCCGGCCTTTTTTTTTTTTTAAACAGGGTTTTGCTCTGTTGCCCAGGCTGTAGTGCAGTGGCACCATCACGACTCACAGTAGCCTCGATCTCTCAGGCGCTGGTGATTTCCCTCACTTCAGCCTGCTAAGTAGCTGGGACTATAGGCGCATGCCACCATACCTGGTTGATTTTTAAAAAAATTTTTATTTTTACTAGAGATGAAGTCTCACTGTGTTACCCAGGCTGGTCTTGAACTCCTGGGCTCAGGTGATCCTCCTACCTCAGCCTCCCAAATTGCTGAAATTATAGGCATGAGCCACTGCACCCAGCCAAAGGAAGGATTTTTGCTGGGGAAGGAGCAAGTGAAGGAGGAATCTTCAGTGACACAAGGCCTCTGAAGCAGCGGAAGGAAACTAGGGGTACAGGGATCCTCCTGTTCAGATGTGGACGGCAGAGGAGAAGAGCAGAAAAGGTGAAATCCGAGGTGGACTGGAGGGAATTCAGGAGAGCCCATCAGCTGCTCGCTAATGAGAAGTCGCGATCAAGTGTGGGGAGTGAGTCTGATGAAGCTGACTTCTAGGTAGCTTGCCTGAGAACAGGTTATGCAGTGTATCTAAGGACATCCTGACCTGGGGGAACAGGAAGACAGGAAGACTCCGTTATCATTTTGTAAATGGTGCCCAGTGAAGTTTCTATTAATATCTAGTCTCCAATCATCTTAATTAGCTGAGCTATTGCTTATCATTAAAAAGATTGTCTTTAGAAAGATAGCCGTAGAGTCCTGCTTTTCTTATCAAAAGATCTAGGTGACACTGCTATGCCCCGGCCCGCCCTGCCCTCATTCCTGCCCTGCTCCACACACTCTTATCAGCACCTGGAACAGGAGCCAGGGTGGGGTAGAAGAAAGATCAAGGATTTGGGTGCACAAGGACAGGCAGGCATCCCAGCTCCTGACCTTGGGCCAATATTTTCTCACTATGGGTCTCAGTTGCCTCGTCACAGGCCACCTGATTTCAAAGCCCTTGTCACCCTGAAATAGACAGAGGTCCAAGGTCATATGGCGAGGGCTTTTATGGGAAGACTTGAATTCTGGATGAGAAACTCAGTGTTTATTAGCAGTGAAGTCCTTTCTGGGAGGCTGAAGAGGGTCTCAGGGCAGGTTGTTCTTTGAAAGGACCGCATCCTTCTCCCACTGTATAGGTGGCAGCAGGGGTCTCATTGGCTGAGGGACTTCTGGGTCATGGTGACCTCATAAAGCCCAGAACACTGGCCTGGGCTGGGGAAGCCTAGGTAAGCTGAGGGGCAGCTCTAGGAAAGCCCTGGGGGTGGCGGCAGCCTCCACAGCCTCCACAAGGGACTTACCACCTTCCCCCACCTCTGGGTAAAAGCCTCCTGCTCTGGTTGTATTTCCACAGTTAGAACTTCATACCTTTGGCTTAGAGCTGAATTTTCTGTTACCATGTGGATGCTCCAGGTGGAGGTAACACATTGAACTCTACATGAGCAGCTCAAGGCTCACAGAGCAAGTTTAGGCTCTCAGGTCCTGACAGTGTAGTGGCTGGGAGTTGAGGGGAGGGGAAGGGGAGGGAGTGAAAAGATGCAGGGAGGGAATGTCATAGATCTGGAGAAAGAAGAGGCTTGGAGCCTGGAAACCAAACTTTGTCTTTTTTCCAAGCCTCACCAGCCTGCCCTCACCCAGAGGGAGGAAGGGATGGTGGGGATGAACATTTATTGAGGGCTTTCTGTGGGCCAGGCCCTGCGATCATCACTTTATGTGGGCTATCCCACCTGGAATATTAAGATAGAGGCTTAGAGTGGTGAGGGCATCTGTCCAGGTTCACACAGCTGGTGAGACAGAAGGTTTTGAATTCAGGTGTGCCTGACTCCAAAGCCTGGGATTTTGGCATTATAGCTGGGTATCAGGAAAGTTGCCTTGTTTTCACTGAATTTGTCCTTTAGGATAGGGACCTAAAAGTGGCAGGGGGAATGGGGAATAAGAAACAGGAAGACACGATTCCACTGAGTGATTCATGTCTTGGGAATCTCTGTGGTATTATAGGGAAAACTGTGGGTTGAAGGAACCTGGATTTGAATCCAGCCTCTACCACTTGCTTGGGACTTAGTAGAAATCAATTTATTTTATTTTTTGAGACCGAGTCTCTCTCTGTCACCCAGACTGTAGTGCAGTGACATGAACACAGCTCACTGTAGCCTCAACCTCCCTGGCTCAAGTGACCCTCCCACCTCAGCCTCCCGAGTAGCTGGGACTACAGGTACACACACCATGCCTGGCTAATTTTTGTATTTTTTGTAGTGACAGGATTTTGCCACGTTGTTCAGGCTGGCCTTGAACTCCTGAGCTTAAGCAATCCTTTTGCCTCAGCTTCCCAAAATGCTGGGATTACAGGTGTGAGCCATTGTGCCTGGCCAGAAATGATTTTAGATCCCTGCACAGTCTGAATTAACATGCCAGCAAATGAGATAATGATATCTCTCTTGAAGAGTTGTCATTCATTCATTCATTCATTCATTCATTCATCCTTCCCTCACTCCCTGAATGTCTTCTGAACCTTCCCTGTGTGCCATGTGCTTTGTGCTGGGAAAATAGGGGTAACAAGGTAGCCAGACACTCACCAAACTCATTTTCAGAGTAGACGCATATAAGTAAACAGACTGATCCTCTGATACAGAATGATCACATGAGGAGGGTGCCTCACCCACATTTGGGGATTCCAGGAAGACTTCCTGGAGGAAGGGACATCTAATCTAAGCTGGTGTCTAGACTAGATGTTAGCTAGAGGGAGCAATTGAAGTTTAGGTGAGTAGTCTTGGGGAAGTTTATAGGAAGAGGAAAGAGTATTTGCAAAGGTCCCAAGGCAAGAGGGAGGCCAAAACATTGAGGATCCTGGGAGAAGTTGAGAGTGGTTCAAACACGTGGTGCAAGGCCAGGGAAGGGAATGAATGTAGTTGGAGAGATGGAGGGGCTAGGCTTGTGGGCTGAGGACTCTGACAGAAGAAACACAGATATCAGACTTCAGATTAGGGTGCCTTCACTCCTGGCCTGTCCACCAGTCATGCAAAAGTCACTTAGGAGAGGCGGGGTAGGGGAAAGCTTGATGAAAGGGTGATTCCTGGATCCCTTCAGAACTACAAAGCAGAATCTCTGAGAGTGAGGCTTGGGAATCTATCTTTTTAAAAATATAAGCTACACCCGCACCCCACCATTTGGGAACCTACAAGAAGTCACAGAGGGGTTACAAGAGGGGAATGTCAGAGTTAGACTTACATGCATTTTTATTTCATCTGAGAATGTCTTTATTTCCCTTTCATTACTCAAGGATAATTTTGCCTAAAATAGAATGTGTGGTTGAGAGTTCTTTTCTTTCAACTCTTGAAAAATGTGTGCCATTTCCTTTTGGCCTCCATAGTTTCAGATGAGAAATCTGCTGTCATTCAAATTGGTCCCCCTATAGGTAAGGCTCTCAGGTTGCTTTTAATGTGTATATTTTTAAAGTCTTTATTCTTCAGAAGTTTAATCATGATGTGTTTTGGCATGGATTCCTTTAGATTTATCCCATTTGAAGTTTCAGCAGTTTTCTGAGTCTGTATATTTATGTTTTTCACTAAATTTGGGGAATTTTCAGCCATGACTTGCTTGTAATGCTTTTTCAGCACTCTTTCTTTTCTCCTTCTGGAACTCTGATGATATAAACAGTATTTTCTTATTGTTCCTGAGGTTCTGTGTTTTGTTTTGTTTTGTTTTTTTGAGGGGGGGAGGTCTATTTTCTCTTTGTTGTTTAGATCTTCCTTCCTTCCTTCCCTCTCTCCTTCCTTCCTTCCTTCCTTCCTTCCTTCCTTCCCTCCCTCCCTCTCTCTCCATCTCTCTTTCTCTCTCTCTCTCTTTCCTTCTCTCCTTCTCTTTCTTTCTCTTTCTTTCCTTTCTTTCCTTTCTCTTCTTTCCCTTCCCTTCTTTTTTCTTTCTTTCTCTTTCTTTCTCTTTCTTTCTTTCTTTCTTTCTTTCTTTCTTTCTTTCTTTCTTTCTTTCTTTCTTTCTTTCTTTCTTTCTTTCTTTCTTTCTTTCTTTCTTTCTTTCTTGTTTTGCTCTGTCACCAAGTCTGGAGTGCAGTGGCATGATTTTGGCTCACTGCACCCTCTACCTCCTGGGTTCAAGCAATTCTCCAGCCTCAGCCTCCTGAATAGCTAGGATTACAGATGCCCCCACCATGCCTGGATAATTTTTATATTTTTAGTAGAGACAGGGTTTCACCATGCTGGCCAGGCTGGTCTCAAGCTCCTAACCTCAGGTGATCTGCCTGACTCAGCCTCCCAAAGTGCTGGGATTACATGCATGAGCCACTGTGCCTGGCCTATTTTTCTTTATTCTTTTATCTTTTAATGTGAAAAAAAAAAAAAAAAAAAAAAAAAAAAGGTGAGGTCCCACTATGTTGCCCAGGCTGGTCTAGAACTCCTGGGTTCAAGTGATCCTTGGCCTCCCAAAGTGCTGGGATTACAGGCATCAGCCACTATGTCCAGCCAAATAACTTTTTTTTTTTTTTTCTGAGATGGAGTCACACTCTGTAACCCAGGCTGGTGGCTGGAGTATGGTGGTGCAATCTCAGCTCAATGCAACCTTTGCCTCCCAGATTCAAGCAATTCTCATCCCTCAGCCTCCCTAGTAGTGGGGAGTAGTGGGCACCTGTCACCATACCTGGCTAATTTTTAAATTTTTAGTAGAGACGGGGTTTCACCGTGTTGGCCAAGCTGGTCTTGAACTCCTGGCTTCAAAAGATCTGCCTGCTTCAGGCTCCCAAAGTGCTAAGATTATAGGCGTGAGCCACCATGCCCAGCCAAAGCATTTTTATGATGACTGCTTTGAAATCCTTGTCAAAAATTCCAACATCTGATTCATCTCAGTGTTAATGTTGGTTGGTTGTCTTAAGATGAGATTTTCCTAGTTTTTGGTATGATGAGTGATTTTCACTGCATCTTTGACATCCCAGGTATTACAATAATATTTTTTTTTCTTTTTTCTGAGACAAAGTCTTGCTCTGTCACCCAAACTGGAGTGCAATGGTAGTAGTGCAATCTTGGCTCACTGCAACCTCCACATCCCAGGTTCAAGTGATTCTCCTGCCTCAGCCTCCTGAGTAGCCAGGATTACAGGTATGCACCACCACGTCCAGCTAATTTTTTGTATTTTTAGTAGAGACAGGGTTTCACCATGTTGGCCAGGCTTGTCTTGAACTCCTGACCTCAAGTGGTCTGCCTACCTTGGCTTCCCAAAGTGCTGGGATTACAGGTGTGAGTCACCATGTTAAGATTTAGCTTGTAGGTTCTGGCCTACTTTTGTGGACTGTAGCTCCAATGATTCTTCTTCTCTTCTCTTCTCTTCTCTTCTCTTCTCTTCTCTTCTTTTCTCTTCTCTTCTCTCTTCTCTTCTCTTTCCTTTTTTTTGAGACAAGTTCTCTCTCTGTTGCCCAGGCTGGAGTGCAACAACAAAATCTTGGCTTACTGCAGTTTTGCCTCCCGGGCTCAAGCAATTCTCCTGCCTCAGCCTCCCAAGTAAGCTGGGACTACAGGCGCACACCATCGCACCTGGATAATTTTTGTATTTTCTGTAGGGATGGGGTTTTGCTGTGTTGCCCAGGCTGGTCTTGACCTCCCGAGCTCAAATGATCCACCTGCCTCCGCTTCCCAAAGTGCTGGGATACAGGCATGAGTCACCGCATGCAGCCAAAAGTTATTTTAAAGTAGAGAAGTTCTTGGCACTGTTCCGTACTCTGACATTCCTGGCACAGGCCTGGTCTCCAGTGATATTTATGAGTCCTCGTTTGCTTCATTTTTCTGGTAGTGCTGGGGCTCCTGTTTATTCCTGCTGGTGCTGTCTGCAGAGGTAGAAGGCACTTCCCTGGGCCACTTGTTATCACTGGAGCAGGTGGGGGAGGCCAGAGCAGGTGGGGGAGGCCAGAGCAGGTGGGGGAGGCCAGAAGATGTAGGGTCTGGTAAAATGTCTGATGCTGGGTGGAGGGCCCAGAGATCCAGGGTTCTGCTGACATCGTCACTGTGGGTTGGATTGGTCTGTCACTGCTCCAGGTATGGAGAAGGGATTGAGGCTCCCTACTGGGAGACCCTCTCTGTTGGGCTTCTTCTTTCCTGGTCTTTTGGCTGGAGAGAGCAGGTTTTTCTTCTACTTTTGAGTATGTGTTTATGCTGTCGGTAGATCTGTGTGGCAGGCTTCTTCGGGTTATGTGAGTGATAAAACGAAAACTCCAGGGAACTCACCATAGTGTCAGCCTTCAAGTCCTGAGATGCCTAGTCAGTCACTGCCTTCTTTCCAGCTGTCAGAGTCCTTTTATGCCTGTCTGTTGAACTGTTTCCAGAGTATTTAGTTATTTTTAGAAGGGAAGAACAGAGAAAAGTGAATTGACAACCTTGTCTATTACATGCATTAAAAAACATTGTGGTATAATGCACCCACTATAAAGTTGACCATTAGTGGCAATTAGTGTGTTCATAAGGTTGCGCAACCATCATTACTATCAGACATTGTTCTGGTCCAGAAGGAAACCCTATACGCATTAAATAGTCGCTTCCCATTCCCTGCTTTCCCCTTCCCCTGGCAACCTCTCTCTGTCCTGCTTTAATCTACTGTCTCTGTAGATTTGACTATTCTGGATATTTTAGATAAATGGAGTCTATAATATGTGGTCTTTTGTGATCAGCTACTTTCACCTAGCATAATGTTTTCGAAGTTTATCCATGTTTAGTATGCATGAGTACTTCGTTCTTTTTAGTGGCTGAATAATCCACTGTATGGACATACCATATATTGTTTATCCATTAATCAGTATGTGGCTATTTGGCTTGTTTCCACCTTTGGCTCTCATAAGCCCTAGCGCCTGGCTGGCAGTGTCTTTTGAAGCAAAAAAGTTTTAAATATTGCTGATGTCCAATTTATCTATATTTTTCTTTTGTTGCTTGTGCTTTTGGTGTCATGTCTAAGAAACCATTGCCAAATCCAAGATCATGAGGTTTACTCCTATGTTTTCTTCCAAGAGTTTTATAGTTTTAGCTCTTCTATGTAGGTCTTTAATGCATTTTGAGTTAATTTTTGTATAGAATGTGGGATAGGAGGCTAGGCACAGTGGCTCTTGCCTGTAATCCCAGCACTTTGTGGAGGCTGAGGCAGGAGGATCACTTGAGGTCAGGAGTTTGAGATCAGCTTGGTCAACATGGTGAAACCCCGTCTCTACTTAAAAATAAAGGCCAAGCATGGAGGTTCATGCCTGTAATCCCAGCATCTTGGCAGGCCAAGGCAGGTGGATCACCTGAGGTCGGGAGTTCGAGAACAACCTGACCAATATGATGAAACCCCATCGCTTCTAAAAATACAAAAATTAGCCGGACCTGGTGGCATGCACCTGTAATCCCAGCTACTCGGGAGGCTGAGACAGGAGAATCACTTGAACCTGGGAGGCGGAGGTTGCAGGGAGCCGAGATCGTGCCGTTGCACTCCAGCCTGGGCAACAAGGGCTAAACTCTGTCTTAAAAAAAAAAAAAAATTAGCTGAGTTTGGTGGTAGGCCCCTGTAGGCCCAGTTACTTGAGAGGCTGAGGCAGGAGAATCGCTTGAACCTGGGAGGCGGAGGTTGCGGGGAGCCGAGATTGCGCCATTGTGCTCCAGCCTGGGTGACAGGGTGAGACTCCATCTCAAAAAAAAAAAAAGAGAATGTGAGTTAGGAGTTCAGCTTTATTCTTTTGCATGTCAATATCCAGCTGTTCCACTGCCATTTGTTGAAAAGACTATTCTTTTTAAATATATAATTTATTTAATTATTTTATTATTATTGTTTTTGAGATAGGGTCTCATTATGTTGCCCAGGCTGGTCTTGAACTCCTGGGCTCAAGTGATCCTCCCACTTCAGCCTCCTAAAGTGCTGAGATTATAGATGTGAGCCGCCTACTGAAGAGACTATTCTTTCCCTATTAATGGAGGAGTTATCACCCTTGTCAAAAATCATTTGACCATATATGCATGGATTTATTTCTGGACTTGCAATTCTATCCCGTTAGTCTATATATTTATCCTTATGTCAGCACCACACCGTTGCACGCAATTTTATTTATTTATTTATTTATTTATTTATTTATTTATTGAGGTGGAGTTTTGCTCCTGTTGCCCAGACTGGAGTGCAATGGTGCAATCTCGGCTCACTGCAACCTCCGCCTCCCAGCTTCAAGCAACTCCCTTAGCCTCCCAAGTAGCTGGGATTACAGATGTGTGCTGCCATGCCTGGCTATTTTTTTGTATTTTAGTAAAGACAGGGTTTCACCATGTTGGCCAGGCTGGTCTCGAACTCCTGACCTCAGGTGATCCACCCAGCTCGGCCTCCCAGAGTGCTGGGATTACAGGTGTGAGCCACCGCGCCTGGTCTGCATTCAGTTTTAAAGGAAGATTTCTATGGCTTACTTTGGAAAATGGTTTGTTGGAAGCTGGCCTAGATGCAGGGACCCCTGTTGAGTAAGCAATTCCAAGATCCAGCCCCAAAACAATGGGAACTGGACTAGGGTCTGGTAGTGGTGATGAAGAAATGGGGAGAGATTTCAGAGCTGTTCTGGAGCCAGAATGAGCAGAACTTGGCCAAAATTGGGTGCGGCAAGTGAGAAAGAGAGCACTCAAAGAAGATGTTGTTTCTGGCTTGGATGATGGATGGTGCCAGCTCCTTGCAATGGAGGAGAATAGAAGAGTCCTATTTGGGGGAAAAATGGAGAGTCTGTTTTGGATGCTCTGGGTCTGAGGTGTCCCAATCTCAGGTGTTCTGTGTGTGCACACGTGTGTGTGTGTATAGGTACTTGTACAAGTGCCTAATACATTCCAGGCCCTTACATCTGATAACAGTGTGTTCTCAATGATGAACTGGACGATCTATTGATAGTTCCACCCCTGAAAGCTCTAGCAACCCTTGTCCAGGGCCTGGAAGGGTTAATTGAGGTGGAGAAGGGAGGATGGCAATTGGTCAATGATTCTCTCTGTCTTAGACAACACTAGCTGTTTTATGGCTGTGCTCTGCCCTTTCCATTTGGGGCCCCAGGATTGTAGGGCAAAGGCCAATAGGCAGTTTGTGGCTGTCAGCAGGAAGTAGTGAGCTCCTTTAGCTCCTGTAGATCCCACCCAAGCCCCTCAACAGCCATGGCTCCTCCTAACACACAGTGTCCGTTTGGTAGAGGGCAAGCCATGGGCTACCCCAGTCACTACAAGGCAGCTCTGAAGCCTTGCCTGTCTATTGCAGGAGGGAGGAGGAGGATTGAGGGCAGGGCAGCTGGGGTTGAGATCTGTGGCCTTCTGCCCAGTGACCTGGTATTGTGCATCTGCTGGATTGCTGGGGTACAGATGAAGTCTTTCTTCCTCAGCCCAAACAAGTTAGGTCTTTGAAGATCTTACTCACTGCCTCGTAGGCTGCAACAGCCATATTTTCCAGATTAAAAATGCCTCCCTTTGGTAACTATGGTCCGTGTGTGTGCATGTGGCACGTTTGCACATGGGCGGGAGAGATCATTAAGGGAAGATTCACGCTCCTCAAGTAAAAAGAGACAAAATTATGGACATGAAATTAAGTACAGGGCTTTGGAAAGGGACTGTGAAATCAAGGAACAATCAGAGTTTACATTCAGGGTAAAATTGCCTCTGATGTTGATGGTAAGTGAGCATTTCTTGCTTCCAAGGCAGATGCAAAGCTGTGCAGGAACTGCTTGGTTGGAATGAAGGCAACTTCCACAGGGTGCTGAGTGCCTTATTCCTCTCTGCCCACAGTGCCTGGCACAGAGGACTAAAACAAGTAGCTACCATTTAGGTAAGGGCTTTGGTGGGCCATGTACTCCATGCCAGGCACTGTAACTACAATCATGGAAGGCTTTCCAGATGGGGAGGACAAGGACCAGAGGGGAAAAGTCTCTTGCCCAAGTTCACCCAGACTAGCAGAGGTTGAGCTGGGCTTTAAACTCAGGACTACATGAATACAAATCTATGGTCTTTCCAAAGCCATGCTATAAAGATACACAGCAAAATCTGTGGAGTGAGTAAATGATTCACTGAATGAGTTAGCACATGAATGAATGATAAATGAAGAAATGATGAAATGAGTTAGTGAAAGAATACATCACCAAACGAAGAAGAGTCTCCCCTCACCACCCATTGCCCTTCTCTTATTTCCTCCTCTCCCTCCCTCTGGCCTTCCTCTTCCCTCTCCTCTTTACTGCCTCTTGTCTTCTCCCTTATCCCTCCCTTGTCTTCTCTTACCTCTCCTTTCTTCCTTCTTCTCTTCCCTCTTGCATTTCTCTCTCCTCCCTTCTTCCTTGTTCCTCTCATCTCCCTACTTTCCTTACCACTGTTTAGTATTTCTCCCTATGCACGTTCATCGCCATCCCACTTTTTTTTTGAGTCAAGGTGTCACTTTGTCACTCAGGCTGGAATGCAGTGGTGCGATCACAGCTCATTGTAGCCTCAACCTCCTGGGCTCAAGTGATCCTCCCACCTCAGCCTCCTGAGTAGCTGAGATGGCAGGCCCATGCCACCACACCCGGTTAATTTTTGTATTTTTTTTTTGTAGAGACAGAGTCTCATTATGTTGTCCAGGCTGGTCTCAAACTCCTGGACTCAAACAATCCTCCCGCCTCGGCCTTCCAAAGTCCTGGGATTACAGGCCTGAGCCCCTGCACCCAGTTGCACTCCCTATTTCTTGCATTTTTTTTCTCTTCCCCAGCTGTCTCATCTCCCTGGTCCTTCCCCCACCACCGCTGTGTGGTTCTGTCCTCACCCCTTACCAAAAGAAATTAAAAACAAAACAAAAACTACAAACAAGAAGAGAGGAAAATAATGAAATAACACAAGCGGGCACTGGACATTTACTGGTGTCTGGTGCTATACTAGACATTAGAAATTGGCAGAGGACAAGGCACGTGCAGTTCCTGCATCAGTGGACCTCATCGGGGAAGCCAGATACTGTGAGCCAAGAGGTGGGAAGGAACAAGGTGGCCTGAGAACTTTCAGGTGGCCCCCACCTGTCTAGGGGCCCTAGAAGGCTCTTAGCATTTGAGCTGAAACCTGAAAGGGTGAAGCAGCAGGCATCAGCTGGGGAAGGGGAGTGGAGATGGATGCCCAGCCTGAAGAAGACCCGGACCTAACTGGGAGAGCCTTCCTCTTTGGAGGAAGTCAAAGGAACCCTGCAAGGGTGGAATGGAAAAGGAAAGGGACATATGGAGGGGCAAAAAAGGTGAAAAGGGGACTGGGACCAGATACAGAAGGGCCTTTTGGGTCTGCTAACAACTGGAGGACTCTGTCCTAAAGGTAACGGGAAGCCATGGAGGGGTTTACCAGGGGGATGGCTTAGAGATGGTGCTGGCTGCCCAGAGGGCCAGTGGGGTGAGTGGCCTTCCTCTCTTTGACCTTCACTTCCTCATGTATAAATATCTAACTTACTCTGTGTGTGTGTGTGTGTGTGTGTGTGTGTGTGTGTGTAGTGGGGAGCTTGTTAACAGATGTGCATGCCTGGCCTGTGGACTGTGCAGTAAGTGTTGATAAAGGCACTCTTCCCTGACTTGATTTCCTTCTGCATCTCCTCCCAGGGGCCCACTCCTGCTTAAAAACACCATGCATGCAGGTGAGCTGTCCCCATGATTCCCACAGGGAGGGTGGCCCCAGATTGAGGGTGGGGGTAGTGGGAGGACTGGGGAGTTCATCCAGCAGTTAGATTGCTGTGTTGAGGCAGGTGTTTGACAGCTGCCCCATGGTCTCCTCCACATAGCCCGCTTCACCCAGAACAGGCAAACTGTTAAGGCTATAGGCAGCTTTGCCAGGGTTGCTCTGAGAACCTAATGCCATGTGTACTGGCAGAGTAGTTCTAGCAACTTAGGAGTTTGTCTCTGGCTTGGAGCACCCCAATTCTGCAAGGCTCAGGGCTCCTTGTTGGTACACTTAGGTTACCCTGTCGCATGTGGCCAGCTGGAAGTGAGGTAACTCATAACGAGGCTCTTCCTTCCCTTTTTCTGCCTTAAAGTAGAAGAGATTCCTCATTTGTCTGTGTGTAAGCTTCCAATTGTGTAACCGGCATTGGGCTAGGAGCTGGGGTTGCCCCAGGGGCCAAGGTATACACAGTTTTTGTCATTGCAAAGTTCATCTCTAGCAAGAGCTAGACCACTAAATGAGTCACTGGAATGAAATGTGCTGAGTATTTTGCTAGAAGTAGGATTAAGCAAAGGATAATGAGAATTACCCCCATGCAATTTCACAAACCGAGGGGATTGAGTTTGTTCAGGATCATGAGCCAGGAGCGAGCAGGTTGTGGTCAAAGAACGGAACTGAGAGACTGCGGAGGCAAGTGGCGAGTGATGGGATGGAAAGGTGGGCTGGGCACAGTCACCAGGGCCTTGTAAGTCACAGCAAGGGGCTTTCATCCTAAGAATAGTGGGAGCCCTGGAAAAGCCTTAACAGGTGTGGTATGGCTGCATTTGTCTTTTCTCTCTCTCGAGACTGCTTCTGGGAGCGTGACAGTTGGCTGCTGGAGAGAAAGGGGCACTGGCACTGAGAGACCTCCAGACTGGACATGGCCCTGAGCCCAGGGGCTAACCTGGTCTTCCATGAAGACCCAAAGATGACACCAAGTCTCCCCTCCTGTGGGGCCCCAGGATTAGGGTCTGGTACCATCCCTCGGCCCCACCCAGACACGGCTCATGTGCCTATGCTGAATCTACTCCCAAGTCCTGGCTTGGCTCTCGTTCCAGATCTTAATCCTCCTCTGAGTCCTGTCTCAGGGGAGGCCTCGGGCCTGGTGCCTGAAAACACCCCCAGACCTGATGACAGCAGGGCCGTAACTCCAGCCTCCCTCCAGATCACCAGTTCTTGCTCTGGTGAAGCCCTGGACCTGGATTCCATGGATGTCTCAAGGCCTGAATCACAGGGGCACCTCTGTCCAGCCTCAAACCCCATTCTGAGTCCCAGCTCTACTGAGGCCCCTGGTCTGAGCTCCGGGAACCACCCTCAGTCAAATTCTGAAGATGCCTTCAAGTGCCTCTCAAGTAAGATTTTTGAGTTGGGTCAGAGAAACTCCAACCCTTCTAGGCATGAATTAAACCCATTTATAAGGCACCATTCCAGAGAAGGCCTGGTTCTGGGTCACTGCATCTCTAGGCCAAGCTCAGAAGCACTCCTTATTCCAGCCTCCAACTCTTCTCTCGACCTTGACTCCAATCCATTGCTCAACATGGGCTCAAGAAACACCTCCAAGCTGAACCTGAATGTAGCTCCAGATTCTCGTGGGACCCTAATCCCAGACACAAATGAGACCATCACTTTGGCTTCACATAACATCTCTGGGTCTGTTTCAAAAGGAGCCTTTAGTACCACCTGGAGCACAAGTTCCAAGGGAACCATGAATGTGGCTTCCACCGGCCACCCCAGATCTGATTTGAACATGACCATCACTCAAGCCTCATATGTGACCCTGATTCCTGGCTCTAGTGATGGTATCAGCCTCCATTCCAGCACCCATGGGCCCAACTCCACCATCTCTCCACCCTCATGCATGACTCTAATCCTGGGTTCCAATGAGACTCTGAGCCTGGACTCCAGCCTCGTGTTCAGTGACACCTCCACCTTGACACTGAGCAGTCAGCAGGATGATGCCGAGGACAACAGCATCCACACTGTACCCCTGGAGGAGAATCTGGAGAGCTGGAGTGAGATGGCCAGCATTAAGGTGGACCAGTCCCCGCTGGGACTCCCCACCTCCAACCCCGCAGGCAAGGATGCCATGATCTTGCAAGGCATCCCTGAGGGTAAGGCCAGGGCCGCAGCCCTAGAAAAAGCACTGTCCTGCGGGAATTCTGTCTTCAGACTCGTAGGGCAGGGAGAGGAGAAGGAAGGAAGGAAGGGGACAGCAGGCAGTTGATAACATATGATCTATTAATTCTATACTAGACATCTGATAGCCTCTGCTAGCAGTGTGACTTGGGACAAGCTACTTAATCTCCCTGAGCTTCAACTTCCTTAACTGTAATGTCAGTATACAGCCGGGCGCAGTGGCTCACGTCTGTAATCCCAGCACTTTGGGAGGCTGAGGCAGGTGAATCATTTGAGTTGGGAGTTTGAGAGCAGCCTGGCCAACATGGTGAAACCCCATCTCTACTTAAAATACAAAGAATTAGCCGGGCATGGTGGCGCATGCCTGTAATCCCAGCTACTCGGGAGGCTGAGGCAGGAGAATTGTTTGAACCTGGGAGGCAGAGGTTGCAGTGAGCTGAGATCTCGTCATTGCACTCCAGCCTGGGCAATAAGAGCAAAACTCGTCTAAAAAAAAAAAATCACTGTATAATAATACTTGGACTCTGTCCAAATTATAAGTCTATTGTATCAACAGACTATCCCTTCCATTCAAAATGTATGTCTCTTTCTTCCTTGATACATTTCAGACCTGGCTTCTCAGGTCTGAGCAAAGCCTTGGGGTCCTGTCTGGAACCTGTGCCTCCCTCCTGATATGTAGGATTTCTGTAAATTAATCCCCTGTCAGTTTCTGATGCTATAAATATCTTTTCTTAATCAATTTTTATTTGTCCATTCACCAATACTGTATTAAGATTTTTAAAAAAGGACCATGGTTTTGTAAGTAGGTGTTCATATCTAATGAGAATCCCTTTTTTTTTTTTGAGAGGGAGTCTCATTCTGCAGCCCAGGCTGGAGTGCAATGGCTCGATCTCGGCTCACTGTAACCTCTGCCTTCTGAGTTCAAGTGATTCTCCTGCCTCAACCTCTTGAGTAGTGGGAATTAGAGGCACCCACCACTCTACCCAGCTAATTTTTATATTTTTAGCAGAGACAAGGTTTCGCCATGTTGGTCAGGCTGGTCTTGAACTCCTGACCTCAGGTTAGCTATTAGTAAATAACATTTTATTTTATTTTTTGAGACAAAAGTCTCACTCTGTTGCCCAGGCTGGAGTTCAATGGTGCGATCATAGCTCCCTGCAGCTTCGAATTCCTGGACTCAGGAGACCTCCTGCCTCAGCCTCCCAAGTAGCTAGGAGTACAGGTGCACACCACACCACCACACCTGAGTAATTTTATTTTTTATGTTTTGTAGACATGGAGCCTTGCTATGTTGCCCAGGCTGGTCTTGAACTCCTGGCCTCAAGCTATCCTCCCAGCTCATCCTCCCAGAACTCTGGGACTACAGGCATATTCCACCACGCCCAGATTCTGCACATTTTGGAATGCATTTCTAGGGTTTCTTAGGTATTTTTTTTAGGGCCTCAAAAAAGTCTTGTTGGCATTTTTTAAAGAATGTTATCAACTTATTTACAGATTCATGTTTTCCTTTACATAGGATATATGCTTTACTAGGATTTAAAAAATTCTTCTTAGAAGTCTAGTGCACCCTGGGATGGGTTAATCGTAGATACTTTACAGTATTTTTTTTTTTTTTTTGGAGATGGAGTCTTGCTCCGTCACCCAGGCTGGAGTGCAATGGCGCAATCTCCACTCGCCACAACCTCCACCCCCTGGGTTCAAATGATTCTCCTGCCTCAACCTCCCAAGTAGCTGGGATTATAGGTACGTGCCATCACGCCCGGCTAATTTTTTGTATTTTTAGTAGAGATAGGGTTTCACAGTGTTAGTCAGGATGGTCTCTAACTCCTGACCTCGTGATCTGCCCACCTTGGCCTCCCAAAGTGCTGGGATTGCAGGCATGAGCCACTGTGCCCAGCCTATAGTATCTTATTTTCTAATAAAATTTTTACTTGGTATTGATGATGCTGGTGATCTAGAGGAACTTTTTTTTTTTTTTTTTTGCAAGTTTTTCTTTTTTTGAAAAAAACTTTGTGAAAATATAACTGTAAATACAATTTGCTCTTTTAAAGTATGTAATTTAATGGCTTTTTATATACACAGAGTTGTGCAACCATCACCACAATCAATTTTAGAACATTTTCATCATCCCTAAAAGAAACCCTGCACCCCTTAGACATCATCCTCAACCCATGCCAGCTCTCAACCCAGCCCTGGGCAATCACTAGTCTACTTTTTGTCTCTATAGTTCACCTATTTTGGACATTTTATATAAATAGAATCATATAATATGTCATCCTTTGTGACTGGCTTCTTTCACTTAGCAGAAGGTATTCAAGGTTCATCCTTTTTGTAGCATGTATCAGTACTTCATTCCTTGTTATGGCTAAATAATATTCCATATATAGACACACCACATTTTGTTTATGTCAGTTGATTGCCATTTGGGTTGTTTCTATCTTTTGGCTATTTTATTTTGTATTTTTATTTTGTATTTTTTTGGGACAGGGTCTCACTCTGTCACCCAGGCTGGTGCGCAGTGGCATGATCTCGGCTCACTGCAACCTCCACCTCCCAGGCTGAAGCAATCCTCCCACCACAGCCTCCCAAGTGGCTAGGACCACAGGCATGCACCACCACACCTGGCTAACTTTTGTATATTTTGTAGAGGCAGGGTCTCACTGTGTTGCCCAGGCTGGTCTTGAACTCCTGGGATCAAGCAATCCTCTCTCCTTAGCTTCCCAAAGTGCTGGCATTACAGGCATGAGCCACCATGCCTGGCCAATTTACTAATATTTTTCTTCTATTGTGTTGATTGCCTTTTCATTTTCTTGATGGTGTCCTTTGAAACACAAAGGTTTTAAATTTTGACATTGCCCAATTTGTCTAATTTTTCTTTTATTGTTTGTGCTTTTGGTGTCATATTTAAAGAAACCATTGCCTAGTCCAAGATCATGAAGATTTATGCCCATGTTTTCTTCTAAGAGTATAATAATGTTAGCTTTTACCTTTAGGTCTTAGGTACAATTTGTGCTAATTTTTGTTTATGGTGTGAGGTGGGGGTTCAGCTTCATTATTTTGCATGTGGATGTTCAGTTATTATTGTCATATAATTCACAAGCCATATAATTCACCCATTTAAAATGTGTCAGCCAGGCGTGGTGACCCATGCCTGTAATCCCAGCACTTTGGGAGGCTGAGGCAGGTGGATCACTTGAGGTCAGGGGTTCAAAACCAGCCTGGTCAACATGGTGAATTGCTGTCTCTACTAAAAATACAAAAAATTAGCTGGGGCTGTGTGCAGTGACTCATGCCTGTAATCCCAATACTTTGGGAGGCTGAGGCGAGCAGATCACAAGGTCAGGAGTTTGAGACCAGCCTGACCAACATGGTGAAATCCCGTCTCTACTAAAAATACAAAAATTAGCTGGGTGTGGTGGCACGCACCTGTAATTCCAGCTACTCAGGAGGCTGAGGCAGGAGAATTGCTTGAACCTGGGAGGCAGAGATTGCAATGAGCTGAGATTAAGCCACTGCAGTCCAACCTTGGTGACAGAGCGAGACACCATCTCAAAAAAAAAAAAAAAAAAAAAAAAAAAAAAATTAGCCGGGTATGGTGGCACATGCCTATAATCCCAACTATTTGGGAATGGCTTGAAACTGGGAGGCGGAGGTTGCAGTGAGCCAAGATTACGCCACTGCAGCCTGAATGATGGAGTGAGACTTTGTCTCAATAAATAGATAAATTAATTAATTAATTAAATTAAAAATAAATAAAAAATAAAAATAAAATGTGTCATTTGCAGAGTGTAGTGACTCATGCCTATAATCCCAGCATTTTGAGAGGCTGAGGCAGGAGGATTGCTTGAGCCCAGGAGTTCAAGACCAGCCTGGGCAACATAGGAATACCCTGTCTCTACAAAAAACAAAAATAAATTAGCTAGACATGGTGGTGTGTGCCTGTGGTCCCAGCTACTCAGGAGACTGAGCTGGGAGGATTGCTTGAGCCCAGGTACTGGAGGCTACAATGAGCTGTGATTGTACCGCTGCCCTTCAGGTTGGGCGATAGAGTGAGACCTTGTCTTTTCAAAAAACAAAAACAGAAAAACAAAAACAAAAAAAAACCAAAGTGTGATTCAATGGTTTAGGTTATATTCCATTTTTTAGTGCCTCTGTTTTTGGTGCCATATCCAAGAAATTGTTGCGAAATCCAGTGTCATGAAGATTTTCCCCTGTGTTTTATAGTTTTAGCTCTTAAATTCTTTGAGTTAAATTATATATATATATATAAGGTAAGAGTCCAAATTTATTCTTATTTTTTATTTATTTTATTTATTTATTTTTTGAGACAGAGTCTTGTTCTGACACCCAGGCTGGAGTGCAATGGCATGGTCTCGACTCACTGCAACCTCCACCTCCAGGTTCAAGCAATTCTCCTGCCTCAATCTCCTGAGTAGCTGGGACTACTGGCAGCCGCCACCACACCTGGCTAATTTTTGTATTTTTAGTAGAGATGGGGTTTCACCATGTTGGCCAGGCTGGTCTCAAACTCTTGACCTCGTGATCTGCCCACCTTGGCCTCCCAAAGTGCTGGCATTACAGGCGTGAGCCACAGTGTCCAGCCCATTTATTTATTTGTTTGTTTATTTATTTATTTATTTAGATGGAGTCTTGCTGTCATCCAGGCTGGAGTGCAATGGTGCCATCTTGGCTCACTGCAACCTCTGCCTCCCAGGTTCAAGCCATTCTCCTGCCTCGGCTTCCCAAGTAGCTGGAACTACAGGCATGCATCATCATGCCTGGTTAATTTTTGTGTTTTTGTAGAGATGGGGTTTAGTAGAGACCATGTTGGTCAGACTGGTCTCCAACTCCTGACCTCGTGATCCACCCACCTCGGCCTCCCAAAGTGCTGGGATTACAGGTGTGAGCCACAGTGCCCGGCCTATTTATTTATTTATTTATTTATTTATTTATTGAGACAGAGTCTTGCTTTGTCATCCATGCTGGAGTGCAATGGCATGATCTCAGCTCACTGCAACCTCTGCCTCCCAGGTTCAAGCCATTCTAATGCCTCAGCCTCATGCAGCTGGGACTACAGGCATGCATCATCATGCCTGGCTAATTTTTGTAGTTCTGGTAGAGACGGAGTTTCACTATGTTGACCAGGCTGGTCTTGAACTCCTGACCTCAAGCGATCTGCCTGCCTTGGCTTTCCAGAGTGCTGGGATTACAGGCATGAGCCACCACACCCGTCCCAATGTATTTTTTTTTTTAATTGGAAAGTTTTTTGTTTTTCTTTTTTTCTGGCTGAGTGTGGTGGCTCACGCCTGTAATCCCAGCACTTTGGGAGGCTGTGGTGGGCAGATCACCTGAGGTCAGGAGTTCCAGATCAGCCTGGCCAACATGGCAAATCCCCATTTCTACTAAAAATACAAAATCTGCTGGTGTGATGGCACACTCCTGTAATCTCAGCTACTTGGGAAGCTGAGGCAGGAGAATCGCTTGAACCCTGGAGATGGAGGTTGCAGTGAGCTGAGATTGAGCCACTGCACTCCAACCATGGTGACAGAGCAAGACTCCATCTCAAAAAAGAAAAAAAAAAGTTTTTTTTTTTCAGGTTGGGTGTGGTGGCTCACGCCTGTAATCCCAGCACTTTGGGAAGCTGAGGTGGGTGGATCGCCTGAGGTCAGGAGTTTGAGACCAGCCTGGCCAACATGGTGAAACCCCGTCTCTACTAAAAATACAAAAATTAGCTGATGTGGTGGCCAGGGCCTGTAATCCCAGCTACTCGGGAGGCTCCCGCTTGAACCTGGGAGGCAGAGGTTGCAGAAAGCCAAGATCATGCCACTGCATTCCAGCCTGGGTGACAGAGCAGGACTCTGACTCAAAGTAAATAAATAAATAAAATTAAATTAAAATTAAAAAGTTTTTTTTCCAATTTTTAAATTGTGGTAAAATGTACATAACAAAATTTACCATCTAGGCCAGCACAATGACTCATGCCTGTAATATCAGTGCTTTGAGAAGCCAAGGCAGGAAGATCACTTGAAGTCAGCAGTCTGGGACCAGCTCAGGCGACATAGCAAGACCCTGTCTGTATAAAAAACAAAAAAATCCTTACCATCTTTTTTTTTTTTTTTTTAAGAGATGATCTCACTCTGTTGCCTGGGCTGGAGTACAGTGTCATGATCTTGCCTCACTGCAACCTCCACCTCTGGGGCTCAAGTAATCCTCCTGCCTTAGCCTCCCGAGCAGCTGGGACTACAAGCACGTGCCACCATACTTAGCTAATATTTTTGTATTTTTAGTAGAGACAGGGTTTCACCATGTTACCCAGGCTGGTCTTGAACTTCTGTGCTCAAGTGATCCACTGCCTCAGCCTCCCAAACTGCTGGGATTACAGGCATGAGCCACCATGTCCAGCCAAACCTTACCATCTCAAACATTTTAAAATTATTATTATTTTTTAGGGTCAGGGTCTCACTCTGTCACCCCAGCTGGAGTGCAGTGGAGTGATGATAGCTCACTGCAGTCTCAAACTCCTGGGATCAAGTGATTCTTTCACCTCAGCCTCCCAAGTAGCTACGACTGTAGGCACACACCACCACATCTAGCTAATTTTAATATTTTGTAGAGATGAGACCTTGCTCTTTTGCCCAGGCTGGTCTTGAACTCCTGGCTCAAGTGATCCTCCTGCCTTGGGTTCCCCAAGTGCTGGGATTTCAGGCATGATCCACAACACCTGGCCCTATCTTAACCTTTTTTTTTTTTTTTTTTTTGAGGTGGAGTCTCACTCTGTTGCCCATGTTGGAGTGCAGTGGTATGATCCTAGCTCACTGCAACCTCTGCCTCCCATTTTCAAACAATATTCCTGCCTCAGCCTCCTGAGTAGCTGGAACTACAAGTGTGTGCTACCATGCCTGGCTTATTTTGGTAGTTTTAGTAGAGATGGGGTTTTACCTTGTTGGCCAGGCTGGTCTTGAACTCCTGACCTCAGGTGATCCACCTGCCTAAGTCTCCAAAGTGCTGGGATTACAGGTGTGAGCCACCATAACTGGCCAGCCATTTTTTTTTTTTTTTTTTTTTTTTTGAGACGGAGTCTCGCTCTGTCACCCAGGCTGGAGTGCAGTGGCCGGATCTCAGCTCACTGCAAGCTCCGCCTCCCAGGTTTACACCATTCTCCTGCCTCAGCCTCCCGAGTAGCTGGGACTACAGGCGCCCGCCACCTTGCCTGGCTAGTTTTTTGTATTTTTTAGTAGAGACGGGGTTTCACCGTGTTAGCCAGGATGGTCTCGATCTCCTGACCTTGTGATCCGCCCGTCTCGGCCTCCCAAAGTGCTAGGATTACAGGCGTGAGCCACCGCGCCCGGCTGGCCAGCCATTTTTAAGTGAACAGTTTAATACAGTGGTATGAAATATATTCATAATGTGCAACTATTGGCACCATTTCTTCTCCATAACTATTTTCATCTTATGAACTTCAAACTCCATATGCATTAAACAATAGCTGCCCATTTTCCAGTCCCCCAGCCCCTAGGCACCACCATTCTACTGTTTCTATAATTTTCACTACTCTAGGTACCTCATATAACAACTTCATTCTTTTGCATGTGGATAGCCAGTTTTTCTGGCTCTATTTGTTGAAAAAACTGTCCTTTCCCCAGTGAATGTTCTTAGTATTCTTGTCAAAAATAGACTTACCATAAATGTGTTTATTTCTGGTACTCTACTTTGTTTCATTGGTCTATATGTCTGTCCTTATGCCAGTACCATGCTGTTTTGATTATTATAGCTTTGTGGTATGTTTTGAAATCAGGAAGTATGAGTCCTTCAGCTTTGTTCTTCTTTCAAGATTGTTTTGGCTATCAGGGCCACTCTTCACTTTTTTAATAGGAGCATTTTGTCCATCAGCTCAGTTTAAAACAATGTATTTTCAAATTATAGTAGCCTTTTAAAAACTTTTTTGGGGTATAACATGGATCAGTAAAATATGTAAAGTGTGCTAGTCATCTCAAATGTATAGCTTAATGAAAATTTATGTAAGTATACACTGTGGTAGCTACCACTCAGATCAAGTCCCAGAAGCCCAGAAGCTTCACTTGTGTCCCTTTTCAATCAGTATCCCTTCTTCTGGGGCAAGATTTCTCAGCTTTGGCACTACGGATATTTTGTGTTGGGAAATTCTTTGTCGTGTGTGTGTGTGTCTATGTTGGTGGTGGGGATGGGGGTGCTGTTCTGTGCATTATGAGATGCACTCATCCCTGGAGTCTACTTAGTAGATGCTAGTAGCAACCTCCCATTGCCACCCTCAAGTTGTAAAAACCGAAATGGTTTCCAGACATTGCTGAATATTCCATGGGGGTGGGGGGGGACAACTGCTCTTGGTTGATAATCACTGCCCTGGAGGTGACAATTCCGATTTGCGTCACCATAGACTAGTTTTGCCTATTCTTGAACTTATTGCCAATAGAATACTACTGTATTTACTGTGTGTGTGTTTTTTTTTTTTTTTTTTTGAGACAGAAGTTCGCTTTTGTTGTCCAGGCTGGAGTGCAATGGTGCCATCTCGGCTCACTGCAACCTCTGCCTCCCAGGTTCAAGTGATTCTCCTGCCTCAGCCTCCTGAGTAGCTGGGATTACAGGCATGCACCACCACACTCAGCTAGTTTTTTGTATTTTAATTTTGATTGATTTATTTATTTTTTGAGACGGAGTCTCACTCTGTTGCCCAGGCTGGAGTGCAATGGCACAATCTTGGCTCACTGCAACCTCCACCTTTGGGGTTCAAGCAATTCTCCTGCCTCAGCATCCTGAGTAACTGGGATTAGAGGTGTCTGCCACCACACCTGGCTAATTTTTGTTGTTGCTGTTGTTTTTTGTTTGTTTGTTTTTGTTTGTTTTTGAGATGGAGTTTCACTCTTGTTGCCCAGGCTAGAGTGCAATGGCATGATCTGGGCTCACTGCAACCTCTGCCTCTGGGTTCAAGCAATTCTCCTGCCTTAGCCTCCTGAGTAGCTGGAATTACAGGTGTTAGTCACCACATCTGGCTAATTTTGTATTTTTAGTAGAGACAAGATTTCTGCATGTTGGTCAGGCTGGTCTTGAACTCCCGACCTCAGGTGATCCACCTGCCTCAGCCTCCCAAAGTGCCAGGATTACAAGCATGAGCCACTATGCCCGGCCATATTTACTGTTTTGACTCTGGCTTCTTTAGCTCAACATTATGTCTGTTGGATTCATCCATATTGTGTATTTCAATAGTAGATTGTTTTTTGTTATTCTGTAGTATTCCATTGTATGGATATACCACAGTTTGTTTATTTATTCTGCTGCTGACGGACATTAGAATTTTTCCTATTTTTTGGATGTTATTAATAAAGTGGCTGTGAACGTTGTTGACCATGACTTTTGGTGCAGAGATACACTTATTTATCTCAGAGTAGAATTTCTGGGTCATAGTGCAGGCATATTTATAGCTTTAAGAGATACTGCCAAACAGTTTTTCGAAGTGGTAATCTTAGACTTTTTGTGCTGCCATAACAAAATGCCTGAGACTGAGTAATTTATAAACAACAGGAATTTATTTTCTCACAGTTCTGGAGACTGAAAGTCCAAGATCAAGGCAGCAGCATTTGGTGTCTGGTGAGGGCCTGCTTGCTGTATCCCTACATGGTGGAAGGTGGAAGGACAAAAAGGGGCTGAACGCTGTATGAAGCCTCTTTTATAAAGGCCTTAATCCCATTCTAGACGGTGGAGCCCTCACAATTTGACCACCTCCTAAAGTCTCTGCCTCTTAATACTATTGCATTGGAGATTAAGTTCAACATGAATTTTGAAGGGGACATAAATATTCAAACCACAGCAATGACTGAATTAATTTACGCTTCCATAAACTATGTGAGTTTCAATTGTTCCACATTCTCACCAACATTTGGCATTATCAGTTAAAAAATTTGTCGTCAGGCCGGGTGCAGTGGCTCACGCCTGTAATCTCCGCACTTTGGGAGGCCGAGACAGATGGATCACCTGAGGTCGGGAGTTTGAGACCAGCCTGACCAACGTGGAGAAATCCTGTCTCTACCAAAAATACAAAAAATTAGCCGGGCATGGTGGCACATGCCTGTAATCCCAGTTACTCAGGAAGATGAGGTAAGAGAATCACTTGAACCTGGGAGGTGGAGGTTGCGGTGAGCCAAGATTGTACCATTGCACTCCAACCTGGGCAACAAAAGCGAAACTCCATCTCAAAAAAAAATAAAAAAAGAGAAAAATAAAAAAAAAATAAATAAATAGTTGTAGTCATTCTAGGGGGTTTCTGTCTAGTGATAGTTCATTGTGGTTTTAATTTGCATATCTTGATAACTACTGATGTTAAGCACTTTTTTACATGATTATTGGCAATTTGCATATCCTCTTTTGTGCGGTACCAGTTCAAATATTTTGCGCTTTTTTTTTTTTTTTAAATTTCAGAAGGCAACAACATGTACATTTTGCTCATTTAAAAACATTGGGGTGTCTCTTTTTCTTATTGGTTTGTGGGAATTCTTTATGTAATATAGATATGAGTTCTTTGTTAGATACATGAATTTTGACTATTTTTTCTGAGTCTGTGGCTTGATGAAGCCTTTTATTTATCTTTAAATTAAATTAAATTAAATTAAAAATTTTTTAAAGAAATGAGGTCTTATTCTGTTGTCCAGGCTGGAGTGGAGTGGAGTGGCACAATCATAGCTCACTGCAGACTCAAACTCCTGGGCTCAAGTGATCCTCCGGGCTCAAGTGATCCTCCTACCTCAGCCTCCCAAGCAGCTGGAATTACAGGCATGTGCCACACGCCTGGCTAATTTGTATTTTTAGTAGAGACGAGATTTCTCCGTGTTGATCAGGCTGGTTTCGAACTTCTGACCTCAGGTGATCTGCCCACCTCGGCTTCCCAAAGTGCTGGTAATACAAGCATGAACCACTACGTCTGGCCCTGTTCACTTTTATTAACTGTGCTTAGAACAGTACTGGTCATATAGTAGGTACTTAAAAATATTATTTATTTATTTATTTATTTATTTATTTATTTATTTATTTTGAGACAATGTTTCGCTCTTGTCACCCAGGCTGGAGTGCAGTGGAGCAATCTCAGCTCACTATAACCTCTGCCTCCTGGGTTCAAGTGATTCTCCTGCCTCAGCCTCTTGAGTAGCTGGGATTACAGGCACCTGCCACCATGCCCAGCTAATTTTTGTATTTTTAGTAGAGACGGAGTTTCACCACATTGGCTAGGCTGGTCTCGAACTCCTGACCTCAGGTGACCCACCTGCCTTGGCCTCCCAAAGTGCTGATATTACAGGTGTGAGCTGCCACCCTCAGCCTTAAAAATATTTTAAAAATGATTTTTAAAAACCAATCTAGGGCTAGGCATGGTGGCTCACACCTGTAATACGTAGCACTTTGAGAGGCTGAGGCAGGAATATTGCTTGAACCCAGGAGTTCACAACCAGCCTGGGCAACAAAATGAGACCCTCATCTCTACAAAAAAATTAACAATTGGCCAAATGTGGTGGCATGGGCCTGTAGCGCCAACTAGTTGGGAGGCTGAGGTAGGAGGATCACTTGAGCCCAGGAGGTCGAGACTGCAGTGAGCCATGATTGCACCACTGCATTCCAGCCTGAATGACAGGGCAAGACTCTGTCTGCAAACAAAACCAAACAAAACTTAGAGAAAAGTTGAGCTGGGTGTGGTGGCTCATGCCTGTAATCCCAGCACTTTGGGAGGCCAAGGTGGGCAGATCACTTGAAGCCAGCAGTTCAAGACCAGCCTGACCAACAAGGTGAAATCCTGTCTCTACTAAAAATACAAAAATTAACCAGGCAGGGTGGCACACACCTATAAACCCAGCTTCTCAGCAGGCAGATGTGGGAGAACTACTTGAACCTGGGAGGTGGAGGTTGAGGTGAGCCGAGATCGGCACCACTGCACTCCAGCCTGAGCAACAGAGTGAGACTCCATCTCAAAGGAAAAAAAAAGTTGAAAATGTACTATAAATTTTTTTCCTTGAATCATTTAAGAATCAGTTTCCAAATGATGCTCCATCACCCCAGAATTTCAGAGTGTACTTCTTACAAAAAAGGATAAAATATAACTATCACTATCAAGTAATTAATATTGATACACAGCTACCATGTAATCCTCAGGCCCTATTCAAAAGTCACCAATTTTCCCAGTAATGTTCTCTACAGCAAGAGGATCCAGTTCAGAACCACTCATTGTACTTTTTTTCTAGTCTGATCTGTCTCCTGCAGTCCTCAGCCTTTCTTTGACTTTCCTGTCCTTGATACATTTGAAGATGACAGGCAAGCTATTTTTGTAGGATGTGCCTCAGTTTCAATTTGTCTGATGCTTGCTCATGATTAGATTCAGGGCATGCATTTTTGGCAGGAATAGCACAGAAGTGATGCTGGGTTTTTCTCATTGCGTCCTGTCTGGTGCCTTATAATTTTGATTTGTTCATTACTGATGCTGTTTGCTTTCATCACTTGAGTAGGATGGTTGCTGCCAAGGTTTTCTATTGTGAAGTCAATATTTACCCCTTTGTAGTGAATATCATGTGGTCAGGTACTTTGAAACTATGTGAATATCCCATTCCCATCAAACTTTCAATTTATTTATTTATTTATTAGTATAATATGGACTCAATTAGTTTATTTAATGGGCTATAATCCATTTTCTTAGTTTATTTAATGGGCTATAATCCATTTTTTTCACAATTTATTGTGATACTCAAATTTTCCTCAATTCGATCAGTGGAATTCCCTTCAAGCAAACTTTTGTAGAGACCAGCCTGGCCAACACGGCAAGACCCCCGAGTTCTTTCTTTTTTTGAGACGAAATATTGCTCTGTTGCCCAGGTTGGAATGCAGTGGCACAATCTTGGCTCACTAAACCTCTGCCTTCTGGGTTCAAGCGATTCTCCTGCCTCAGCCTCCCTAGTAGCTGTGATTATAGGTGTGCACCACTATGCCCAGCTAATTTTTGTATTTTTAGTAGAGGTGGGGTTTCACCATGTTGGCCAGGCTGGTCTCAAACTCCTGACCTCAGATGATCCACCTGCTTCGGCCTCCCAAAGTGCTGGGATTACAGGCGTGAGCCACCGTGCTCGGCCCCCATCAGCTCAAAACAAATAAAACAAAAAAACAACGAAAAAAGCATGCTTTTGTATTCCTTTGATATTTGACATGTCTTTATCATTCAGGTGTCTCAGGTTCATCCTGAGCTTTCCCTGTTTGAGTCCTGGAATCAAACATTTCTCCAAGGAGCCTTGTTCCTTTTAGTGGAGAATGGTGTTTAGAAGCTAAGATCTTGGTGTTCACTACAATTGGGGTATCTGTACTTCTCCATCCTCTAGCATCCTCTGGTGGTCGAGAATCTGAAGTTCCAGGTTTTCATAGGCCCCAGTGACCTTGTCCTCAGAAGGAGAAAGATCCTCTCTCCTTTGGTGTTCCCCTCAACCCCCTTAAATAAAAGACTCTATTGGTCCTGCCCAGTCAAGTTTTCATCCCTGGACCAATCGCTGTGGCTGGTGGCATGGGACACTCTTAGGAGTGGAGCTTGGGTTCCAGGCCCACCCCTGTCTGAAGAGTGGGTGCTGGGTGTGTCTTGAGGAATCCAGCTTCACCTAGCTACATGGAATAGGGTGCACACAGGAAAGATGAGGCTCTTTCACCAAAAGAAAGTGAAGAGATGAGGGGCTGACAGAACGGCAGATGCCTCTCATAACAAGTAGGTGTTTAGCTGTGAATTATGATAACTGCTGAAAGAAGAGATTCGGACAATGCATGACAAGACCATATTGGCCCTTGCAGAGCCAGAGGGTGGGGGTGGCCTTTCTCAGGACTGGCAGGCAAGCCTAGGCCTGAAGGAGAGCCTTAGCGGGGCAAGGAGGTATGGCGAGCAGTGGCCCGGGTAGAGGGAACCACCATGCAAAGGCCCTGAGGGGAAATGTGCTCAGTTCTGGAAGGAAGCTGGTGTGGCCAGAGCATAGTGAGGCGGGCAAGTGGTGGGAGATAGGGCCGCAGAGGAGGGCAGGGCACAACCGACCAGGCAGGGCATTGAAGGCCTCGGCAAGGATGCTGGCTTTGTGCTCAATGAAATGCAGTGTCACTGAAGGGTTTTAGGGAGGGGGTGACATGAGCTGATGTACACTCAAAAGCTCAGTGTAGGCCAGGCGTGGTGGCTCACACCTGTAATCCCAGCACTTTGGGAGGCTGAGACGAGTGGATCACTGGAGGTCAGGAGTTCGAGACTAGCCTGGCCAACATGGTGAAACCCTGTCTCTACTAAAAATACAAAAAATAGCTGGGTGTGGTAGTGGGTGCCTATAATCCCAGCTACTTGGGAGGCTGAGGCAGGAGAATCACTTGAACCCAGAAGGTGGAGGTTGCAGTGAGCCAAGATAGTGAGCGCCATTGCACTCTAGCCTGGGCAGCAAGAGCGAGACTCTGTCTCAAAAAAAAAAAAAAAAAAAAAAAAAGAAAAAGAAAGAAAGAAAAAAGAAAAAAAAAAGCTCAGTGTGGCTACTGGGGTGCTGGGGTGGGGTAGGGATTGGAGGGGCCTAGAGGGGGAGGAGAGAGATGGCATGATGGCATCCTAGGTACATCACAGCTTTATCCATCTTCTCATTGAAATTGTGCCCTGCAGGAGCCTTTGATGAAGGGACCTCATGCCTGGTGAAGGTGCCAGAGAAGACAGAAGGTGGCAAAAACATGGCTCTGGTATGCCTCCTGCCCAACCCCTAGCTGACTGTCCTGGAGTACTTCCGTGCTGCCTACCCCCTCTCCCCTTCCCCCACCCAGCCCAGCAGCCTCAGCATTCCCCGTGCCTCTGCCCGGCTCTCCTTTTCTCCATAACCTTCATTGCTGTCTGATGTGCCATATGCTTTGTTTATTCATCTTCTTTCTTGTTCATCTGCCCCACAAGGACATATCCTCCATTACTCGGGCATTTTGTCTGTTATTCACAGCTATAACTTCAGCATCTAGAACAGTGCCTGGCACATAATAGATGCTCAATAAAATATTTTTAAACAATTGAATGAATTGTGGGAGGGGCTCTGAAAGGGGCAGAAAGTCTAGAAGTGGCCTTTTTTCAGGACAGTCAGGCCCAACCCAGGTCTGGGCCATGCAGCAGGCCTAGGAGGCCCAAGAAGACCAGTCCAGCAGGTGAGGCACACTTGCATTTGCAGGACTTGGCAAGGGCCAGTGGGGAAGACCAGACAAGCTGGTGGACGTGAGTGCGACACAGGGAGTGTGGACAAGGGTGCTTGGTGGACAGAATGTAGAGGAGGTGGGGTATCCATCCAGGCCCAGACATGCAGGAGGCAGGCCCTGCCTCCAGGCTGCTTCAGGGCCAAGCTTCAGTCCCTGGGGCAGTGCAGGGTGGGGATGAGGAGAGGTGACTGGACTAAGAGGAAGCCCTGCATTTGGGGAGCATTTATCCTCATCCCATGGTGTCCTTCTAGTTGTCCACTGTGTTCCTGCCACGCTGGCCTTTTTCTGTTTCTCACCCACGCCAAACTCATTCCTGGCCCAGGGCCTTTGCACGTGTTTCTGCCAGGAAAGTTCTATAAAATGAGCACAACAAAGCTGAAGTGAGGCCCATGCCAGGTGATATGTACAGCAGCTACCATGGCGCCTACAAAAAGAAGACTTTTTATTGCTGTCACAGGGGCCAAGGGAAAACGTCTCCTTCATCCTCTGAAGATTTGCTGAAAAAAAAATCAACTAACGAAGGCAGATTAATTGGAGAAAATGTACATGCATTTATTAATGAGTACACGGAGAGAAGCACAGAGTGATTACCTGCTCCCAGTGAGGGCTCAGAAGCTTATATACCATTTTGAGGTTACAGAAAAATGGGGGCTTGGATCCTGGCAAAACAGGTTATAGGAGGCAGGAGAAGAGAATTTTTTTTTTTTTTTTTTTTTTTGAGGCAGGGTCTCACTCTGTCACTCGGGCTGGAGTGTAGTGATGCGATCTTGGCTTGCTGCAGCCTCAACTTCCCAGGCTTAAGCGATCCTCCCATCTCAGCCTCCTGAGTAGCTGGGATTATAGGCATGAGCCACTGTGCCTGGCCCTGGACTATTTTTTTTTTTTTTTTTTTTTTTATGTTTTGCCTAGAGGTGAGGTCTTATTATATTGCTCAGGCTGGTCTTGAACTCCTGAGCTCAAGCCATCCTCCTGCCTCAGCCTTCCAAAGTGCTGTAATTATAGCTGTGAGCCACCACACCCAGCAAGAGAAGAGGAATTCTGTTGAGGAGCAATAAGGGATTAGTAGCAAGAATTAATGGATCAGGAACAGAGATTATTTTGTGAAAGGGTCTGTTCAGGTGTGGTTACATTCTTGGTCTTACAGGGAAGGGAAGGAACAACAGTTGATCTCCTTGGTAGATCTGGATCTTAGGCAGATCAAGGAACTTCAACTTCATCTCATACTTTGGGAGACATCAGAGAGACCTGGAAGCTTATTCAATTCAGCATGTCCAAACACCATATTGTGGGGTATGGGTTTCTGAGCCTCAATATTGTCATTCAACACATTTCATTGAGCCTCTACTATGTGCTAGGCACTGTTTTAGGCACTAGGGATACAACAGTGATGTGATCTGACATTCTAGTTTGGGGAGACAGGACTTCCCCCTAGTTCTCTGCATAGCTAGTTCTTTCTTGTCATTTAGGACTCAGCCCAGGTGTTAACTCCTCTGAGTGGTCTTCTCTGACCATTTGGATTAAATTAGCCATCGCTCTATCATCACTCTTACAGTTTAAGTTACCTATTGCTGTTTAACAAACCACCCCAGAATTTAGTGGTTTAAAAGTTCACTCTGGGATAGGGATGGTGGCTCACACCAGTAATCCCAGTACTTTGGGAGGCTGAGGTGGGAGGATCACTTGAGGCTGGAAGTTTGAGACCAACCTGGGCAACATTGTGAGACCCAGTGTCTACGATTTTTTTTTTTTTTTTTAAGTTGGAGTTTTCGCTCTTGTTGCCCAGGCTGGAGTGCAATGGTATGATCTCGGCTCACTGCAACTTCTGCCTCCCGGGTTCAAGCAATTCTCCTGTCTCAGCCTCCCAAGTAGCTGGGATTACAGGCACATGCCCCCATGCCTGGCTAATTTTTGTATTTTTAGTAGAGACGGGGTTTCATCATATTGGTCGGGCTGGTCTTGAACTCCTGACCTCAGGTGATCTGCCCACTTCAGCCTCCCAAATTGCTGCGATTACAGACGTGAGCCACTATGCCCAGCTACAAAAATTCACAAAGTATAAAAAAAAAAAAAAAAAAAAAAAATTAGCTGGGCATGGTGGCCCAGTAGTCCTACGTAGTCCATGTAGTCCTAGCTACTCAGAAGGCTAAGACCAAAAAACTGCTTGGGCCCAGGAATTTGAAATTGTAGTGGGCTGTGACTGCATCACTGCATCTCAGCCTGGGTGCTGGGGGCATTAGAATTGGAGAGGCCCGATTTCTCATGATTCTGAAGTTTGACTGGGCTTAGCTAGGTGGTGGTTCTGCTCCACAGTGTAGACTGATATTACTCAGTGGGACTGGAACATTCAAGATGACCCCCTCATTTTCCAGGGCCTCTCTTCACATGGTCTGTAATCATTCTGTCTTCTAGCTTGGGCTTCCTTGCAGCACAGTGGCTGGGTTCCAGAGGGAAAAAGTGGAAGCTTCCAGTTTCCTTAAGGACTAGTCCAGGAACTGGCCCAGCGTCACATCCACATTACTCTACTGGTCAAAGCAAGTTATAAAATGAGCCAAGATTCAAGAGGAATCTGTGTTTTGGATAGGAGGAGCAGAAAAGAACTTGCAGCCATTTTCAATGTGCTACACTCCCCATTCAAATTAACCTGTCTTTTCTTCTTTACTATATGAAGTTAGTTTTCTTATTTCATGGTCATTGTTTATTTTCCTTCTTCTCCCTTAAGATGATGAGAACGGAGAGATTAGTTGGATATTAGTTAATGTGTTCTCTCTCTCAGGTAGCAGAATGCCTCAATCTGACTTGTATGTACTGGAAGACCCATATGAAGCGTTACTAATGGTGCAATTTCAGGTTGAGGGATTGGGGCCCTTTCTGTCCCCTCCTTAGTTGACTGGAGAAGGGGGAGTACTTGGCAGTCCCTCATATCTGGTCCTCTTCCAAATGCTGGCATTCAGGATTAACTCCTCCAATCCCTCAATATTCTCCAATCTTTACCCCACTCCAAGTTCCCCTTGTGGGAACCTCTCATTTCTCTTGTGCCAATTCTGGCTTGCCTGCAGGTGTCGGGTGGTTAACAGTGCTGTATGGGCAACCCCTGAGGACTGGGCTTGGTGGGGCTCTCACTCCGAGGTTTTGCCCTCTGCTGTCCCCTAGGTTGAGAATGTCACCACCCTTCAGAAGAGCCAGGATCTGTTGGAGGCAGAAAGAGAAAAGAAGACCATGATAAAGAAGATGATGGTGGGGGAGCCACGGGCGGGTCTGCGGCATTGGGGTGGGAGGCGGCAGAATTCCTGAGTCCACCCACTGATGAGACTGCAGGGGTGGGAGGCTGAGGTGGGAAAAGGACAGGATGAGGAGGCAGGACACCGGGAATTGAGTCTCAGCTCCACTTCGAACTGCCTCCCACCTACACGGAGGGAGCTCAGGCAAGTTCTGAGCCTCACTCTTCTCATCTCACAGATGGGTGTGATAATACCTGTGCCATTGGCTTGTTGGGAGGACACAACCCAATGCTTAGTCTACAGTAAAGCCTTGCACACCCAGAAGCAGTTCTTATTACTTAATACATTCTTTTCCCAGCCATTCCTTCTGGTAGGCAACTTTAGACAGTTTCCTCATCATTTTGATAAATACAGCCACTCCACCAGAATGGATTGGGCAGGAATAACCACTGAAGCTGTGTACTTCACAGAGACAACCAAAAAAGTCCTTGCTTTTTAACATTAATTGAGCATCTGCTGTGTGTAGGTGCTAGATCAAAATGAGAAGCAATTAGAAGGACATCCTTTATTTTGAGACAGGGTCATGCTCTGTCGCCCAGGCTGGAGTGCAGTGGCGCCATCATGGCTTACTGCAGCATCAACCTCCTGGGCTTACGGGATCCTCCCGCCTTAGCCTCTGGAGATTTGGGACCACAGGTGTGTGCCACCATATCCAACTAATTTTTTGTCTTAAAGAAATGGACATTTGGCCAAGTGTGGTGGCTCATGTCTGTCATCCCAGCACTTTGGGAGGCCGAGGCAGGCAGATCCCTTGAGGTCAGGAGTTCGAGACCAGTCTGACCAAAATGGTGAAACCCCATCTCTACTAAAAATACAAAAAAAGCTTAGCTGGGGATGGTGGCATGTGTCTGTGGTCCCAGCTACTCAGAAGGCTGAGGCGGGAGAATTGCTTGAGCTAAGGAGGCAGAGGTTGCAGTGAGCCGAGACTGTGCCACTGCACTCCAACCTGGGCAACAAAGCAAGACGTCGTCTCAAAAAAAAAAAAAAGAGAGAGAGAGTTTGAGATGAAACTGGCCAACATCATAAGACCCCATCTCTAAAAAGACAAAGCAAAAAAAATTTAAAGGAATGCAACTGGGCGGTTTTCAAGGGCCACACATGGTGGTTTTTGCTTTGGGCCAGTTCCATGGTTTGAATATGCCTCCTGGCGGCCAGACATGGTGGCTCATGTCTTTAATTCCAGCATTTTGGGAGGCCAAGGCAGGAGGATGGCTTGAGCTCAGGAGTTTGAGACCAGCCTGGGCAACACAGCAAGACTCTGTCTCTACAAAAAATAAAAATAGTTAGCCAAGTGTGGTGGCATGAGCTTATAGTCCCAGTTACTTGGGCAGCTGAGGCGGGAGGAGCACTTGAGGGGCTGCTGTGACCTGCTCCTTGTGAGGGGGGCAGCCTTGGCCCTGGCGGCCTGCAGTAGCCCTGTCCTCATCAGCCCTTCTGTGGCCCCCTGTCCAGAGGCAGATCCAGGAGGAGCCACTGGATTCTCTCTCAAGCTCCGTCCGCAAGCAGGCCATGGAGATCCTGACCCAGCTGAGGTGTCCATGGCCCTCTCCCTGTCCCCACAACCCCTCTCTTCTCTTCCTCCACTTCTGCCTCCCTCCGTCTCTCCACTGTACCCTCTGCCAACCCACCTCCACCTTGCCCAGTCCCTGCTTCTCAGCTCAGCCCCCGTCTTTAGCCGTAGGGCCCCTTTCTCATTCCCTTTGTTTTCTGCCTCTTCTCCAGCCACACCCAGCCCACCCTGGGCGTGCGGGAGAGGTCGGAGCTGGTGAACATGTGTGTGCAGAGTGTGTTCTCCCTGCCCTCCGTGCAGGCCATGCAGGAGAAGGATGAGGCCAAGGCTGAGACCATCCAGGTGAGACAGGCCTTCCCAGCAGGGCCTCAGGGCTGGCCCAAGTTCTGGGAGGAGATCTGGAGCTGCATCCTCCAGCTCATTAGTCTGTGGCCTTGGGCAATTCAACTCACTTCTGTTGGTCTGAGTAGGTACTTGATAAATGGCGAATGGATGAATCATTCAAATAAAGACACCCGGCTGGGCGCGGTGGCTCACGCCTGTAATCCCAGCACTTTGGGAGGCTGAAGTGGGTGGATCACGAGGTCAAGAGATGCAGACCATCCTGGCTAACACGGTGAATCCCTGTCTCTATTAAAAAAAAAAGAAAAATTAGCCGGGCATGGTGGCGGGCGCCTGTAGGCCCAGCTACTCAGGAGGCTGAGGCAGGAGAATGGCTGGAACCCAGGAGGCAGAGCCTGCAGTGAGCAGAGATCGTGCCACTGCACTCCAGCCTGGATGACAGAGTGAGACTCCATCTCAAAACAAAACAAAACAAAACAAAACAACACCCATCCTGTCCACTTCTGGGCCCTGCCCTATGGGAGGGATGTGGGCAGATGATGGCATGGCCAAGGGAAGCGGCCAGGATTGGGAGGGGCAGGGCTGAGGCCTAGGCGATAACGAAGACAGACTGGGGGAACTGGGACTGAGGCCTGGAGAAACAGAACCTCAGGAGGCTCACGCAAGCATCTTCAAACCTCTCCAGGCGTTCCTGGGAGGAGGAGTGGAGGTGACCCTCAGGGTAGGATGAGGGGTAGAGAGGGTCAGTGGGGAAGGTTAAGGCAAAGGGTTTCAGCCCAGGTTGCAGCACATTCATTCATCACTTCATTTAGCAAATAGTAACTCGGTACCTACTCCATGCTGAACTCAGCACAGGAATCTTACAGCCGAGGTGAGCGTGGGGGAGATGGATGGTATCAAATAAATAAATACGAATAAATGCAAAATTACACCAATCATAAATCCTGCAAGCCGGAAGTACTTGGTGCTATAAAGAGCCTGTAATGGTGGGGTGGGCGGTGGGGGAGGGGAAGGCCTAGATAGGGGTCAGGGGTTGTGATTGTGAAGCTGCGAGGTTAATAAAGAACTAAGTAGCTGCAGAGGGTGGCAGAAGGAAGAGCATTTCAGGCAGAGAATGACAAAGTGGCAGTGTGACTGGAACCCAGAGGGTTAGGCGAGAGTTCTGGGAAGTGAGGCTGGAGAACCAGGGTCCCGGAGGTGGTGCCCTTGTAGAAGACTGGGGTGGAGCGGGTGAATGAAAAAAGCAGGCAGCCCTTTTGTAGTACCAGATTTAGCCAGCAGAGGACAGTGCTGCATAGTAATCTGCAGAGATGGGCGGGGAGGAGGAGGTAGGTAGGTGGTGAGCCAGGCTTTCTTGGTGGTTATGGTATATCCCCAAGGACCACTGGCTTCACAGTGTGTGCAGACTCAGGAAGTTGGACAATAACAACCTAGAAGGCACACTTAGGGAGCTGGCAGGAGGAGGGGAGGCAAAAAAGAGAGGGTCTTCTCAGAGTAACTCAAACCCACTGCCCAGCCTTGTGTACATGTAATGCCCGTACCCATAAGACAATTCCAGGATGGTGGTGTGGTTAAGGAATGAGAAACCTGGGCAGGGGAGAGATGGCTTCCTTAAGGGGCAACCTGGAAAACCTATTTGGGTCTAGGAGAAGCAATTCAAAAAAGAATCAGAGCATTTCCCTAGAGATGATGAAAGTAAGATTGGCTCTTTCATTGATCCAGCTCTTGCAGTTCCAGAGCATTTTCCCATCCATCCTCTCATTTGCTCCTCATGACTTGAAACTTCTTGTTCTGTGATCTTGGACAAGTGTCCCTGTCCCTTCATTTGTAAAATGAGAGAAACAATTTGTGGACAAGGTGATATGGTTGTGCAAATCACCAGGTCCACGGTCCACGGTAGATTCTCAGTGTATGCTGGATCTCCGCTTCCTCCGTCTTTAAGGAGAAAGTGCAGAGATAATAATTAGCAATTGTTGATAAGGAAACTGTAATCCATGAGGGGAAGTAATTTGCCCAACATTACACATCAAGTTAGTCTCAGAGGTGGGAACAGAAAGCAGCTCTCCTGGGTCCAAATTCCCCCTCCTCCCCTGACCCACACCAGGGGATGCCTGGGGCTGATGTCTACTCCAGAGGTGCCCTAGTGGCTTGGTCCTCCTCCTGTCCACAGACTCTTTACCATCAGACCCTGGAGGCCCTGCAGACACTGCTCAAAGCCCTCTTTATCGAGGACCCCACTCCTGCTGGGCTGAAGAGCATCTTGGAGGTGCGGAGATGGGAGGGGCAAGGAAGGGAGGGGAGGAAGGGTGGAGGGAAGAGAGAAATTGGCTCAGGAGCAGTGGAGGCCAGACCCAGGAGTGATTTGGCTTTAGGATGTCATCTTGTGTGAGTGTTCTGCCTCTCTGTCTGTCTCACAGGCCCTGTCCCAGACTCCTGCCTCTCCCCACTCTCTCCCCATCCTCCCACTCTCTAAATGGCTGCCCATGGTTATAGCTGCTACCATATCTGTGCTCTTTCCATGCTTGTCCCTGCATCTCTCTTCTGTCTTCATGACTCTTCACCTTTCATCTCTCTCCTCATTGACTTCCTTCTTCCCTATAATCTGTCGGTCCTATTCTGAACTCCATCTCTTCCTAAACCCCAAGAAGAGGAGGAGGGCTGTGGTGACCTTTATGCCCTCTCTGGAAGCTTCCTGCTGATGGGTGAAGGCTGGCCTGTCCACCCAGCAGCAGGGGCTGGCATCTAACCTGTAGTTCTGAGTTTTACTTTTGATCCCACAGGCCCTGGGGCCTTGGATGAACTCTGGGAAGGCCCATGAGCGAGCACGGGCTGTGAACAGCCATGTCTCTGTGTTGAACTACATGCTTCTGACTCTGCCTTTCTTTGTGAGTGGCCCCTGGGAGGGGTAGAGACTCTTAGGGAGAATCTTCCCACTTCTGAAGGAGCCTGTGCCTCTGTTCAGGGATTCCCAGGTGGCTCTTGCCATCTTCAGAGGGCTCTGTTTTCTGGGCCAGACTATCCACCTGTGTTCACCATTTAATGTATAGCATTGTTGAACCTATAACACTCAATCCCTAAGATTGCAATACAAACAGATGCCCTTGGGGTTCCCGGCGCTGGGGCTTCTGCTGGGGAGACTCATCCTTCGCATTGGGGATCCTGATGAGGAGATTGGTCGGGAGGCTCTGGACGGCATCATCATCCTCTACACTATCCTGGAGCTCCAAAAACGTAAGCCTTATTGCTTCTGAAGGAAGTCTTCTGAGTTGTTGCTCAGTCTGGATTCAATAAAGAATCAGCTGGAGCCTTGGCATGAAGACCCTGGTGGGAGATGGGGGAAACCAGCACAGGGTCAGATGGGGACTTTGGAAACTGGTGTGAAGCCCAAGACCCCATAGAACAAGGGGACAAAGACTACAAACAAAACTATTTTGATTTAAGCAGTCTTGCTTTTTCTTACCCTTCCAAGCTTAGTTTGTGACTATCATTTTCATATTCCCTTAATACTAGGTATACCTAAGGATAATTCCCCTAACACCTTGTTTTCCTGTCTGTTTTCCCCACTAGAGACTATAATCCTATGAGGGAAGGGCAGGGCTGTATCTTGGTTAGCCCTGTATTCCCCAGAGCCATCTCTGGGCTTGGCACATGGTGGGTGCTCAGTGAATATCTATTGAATGAATGAACAAAGAACAGCTTCTATCTTAGAATCCAGAGCAGCTAAAGCTTGTAGTTGAGAGAACTTTCCTTGATTCAGCTTCAGGGAGCAGTTAGTGATGTGGTATGGGCTGATACAGGTATCCAGAGGCACTGTACCTAGAGGTGCACAGTATCAGCTGTCACTTGCCTCCTTCCTTTCTCCATCACCCTAGCTCTGCCCTAAACCAGGGGACCTTGGTATGTGGTGTAAACTCTCCTGGCTCTGGGGGTAGAGTGACCTGTGCATAAGAGCTGGTTCTGTCCCTGCTTATAGTGGTGTGACCTCAGGCTCTTTGTATAGGCCTAGATTTCCTCATCTGTGAAAAGGGTGCACTCAGATATAGTTCATAATTCATGCTTTTTTTTTTTTTTTTTTTTTTTGACAGAGTCTAGCTCTGTTACCTAGGCTGGAGTGCAGTGGCACAATCTTGGCTCACTGCAATCTCTGCCTCCTGGGCTCAAATGATTCTCCTGCCTCAGCCTCCCTAGTAGCTGGGATTACAGGCACACATCACCACACCCAACTAATTTTTGTAGTTTTAGTAGAGACAGGATTTCACTCCTGACCTCAAGTGACCTGTCTTCCTCGGCCTCCCGAAGTGCTGGAATTATAGGTGGGAGCCACCGCACCTAGCCTAAATTCATGCTTTTTGAAAGATTAAGTGAGATCTTTTGTAAGAGCATATGTAAAGGTACTAGCTCAGTGCCACACATTATAGGCACTTGTCATATAGTTCACCTTTTCCTGTCCCTTCAGGCTTTTGGGCTTTATCTGGTATCCTCACTCTTCTTGATCTCTAGCATTTGGGACAAAGATTTGGTCGCTGGGAGATTTACCCTGTTGACCAGGAGCCACTCACATCTCTGGAGGGTGGGTGAAGGTGGTATAAACCATGTTAATAACCGGCTTTAGGGGAAGGAATGGGAGCCTCTGTGAGTCTATTCTGGCTCCGGAGGCTGCCTTTTTTTTTTTTTTTTTTGAGACAGAGTCTTGTTCTGTTGCCCAGGCTAGAGTGCGGTGGCATGATCTCACTGCAGCCTCAATCTTTCAGGCTCAAGCAATCTTCCCACCTCAGCCTCCTGAGTAACTGGGACTACAGGAGCCCGCTATCGTGCTTGGCTACATTTTTTTTGTATTTTTGGTAGAGATAGGGTTTCGCCATGTTGCCCACGCTGGTCTTGAACTTCTGGGCTCAAGTGATCCACTTGCCTCAACCTCCCAAAGCGCTGGGATTACAAGCATGCAACACCGCACCCTGCCGAGTCAGCTCATTTGAAAAAGAAAGAAAGAAAGAGAAATAAGTAGGAATTATAGACCCAATTAGGGTTGTCAGATTTAGCAAATAAAAAATACAGGATACCCAGTAAAATTTGAATTTCAGGTAAACAATGGATAATTTTTAGTATATTTGAGACGTAATTTCACTAAAAATGATTTGTTTATCTGAAATTCAAATTTAACTTGTTATCCTGTATTTTATTTGGCAACCCTAGGCCAAACTTATACTCTTAGATTTTATTTATTTTTTTCTTTTTTTAGCAGGCAAGAACCATACTCTTAGATTTGTTTGTTTGTTTGTTTGTTTGTTTATTTTTTGAGATAGAGTTTTGCTCTGTTATCCAGGCTGGAGTGCAGTGGCTCAATCATGGCTCATTGCAGCCTCAACCTCTCGGGCTCAGGTGATCCTCCCACCTCAGCCTCCAGAGTAGCTGGGACTATAGGCACACGCCACTACACCCAGCTTATTTATTTATTATTATTATTTGTTGAGATGGAGTCTTGCTTTGTTGCCCAGGTTGGAGTGCAGTGGCACGATCTTGGCTCACTGCAACCTCCACCTCCCAGGTTCAAGCGATTCTCCTGCCTCAGCCTCCTGAGTAGCTGGGACTACAGTTGCATGCCACCATGCGCGGCTAATTTTTGTGTTTTTCAGTAGAGTCGGGATTTTGCCATTTTGGCTAGGCTGGTCTTGAACTCCTGATCTCAAGTAATCTGCCTGCCTCAGCCTCCCAAAGTGCTGGGATTACAGGTGTGAGCCACTGCGCCTGGCCCAGCTAATTTAATCTTTCTCTCTCTCTCTCTCTCTCTCTCTCTCTCTCTCTCTCTTTCTTTCTTTTTCGGAGTCTTGCTCTGTCGCCCAGGCTGGAGTGCAGTGGCGTGATCTCAGCTCACTGCAACCTCCACCTCCCGGGTTCAAGAGATTCTCCTGCCTCAGCCTCCTGAGTAACTGGGATTACAGGCATGCACTGACACGCCTGGCTTATATATATATATAT